>NC_132878.1:94473838-94541338 GCF_030463535.1 Salminus brasiliensis
GTCTCAGAACAAACAAAGTGATGATTAGGACCAATCACAGTCAGGGGGAGGTCTCAGAACAAACAAAGTGATGATTAGGACCAATCACAGTCAGGGGGAGGTCTCAGAACAAACAAAGTGATGATTGGGACCAATCACAGTCAGGAGGAGGTCTCAGAACAAACAATGTGGTGACTGGACCCAATCACAGTCAGGGGGAGGTCTCTAAACAAGGGATGTGGTGAAAAGGACCAATCACAGTCAGGGGGAGGTCTCAGAACAAATGAGGCAGTGAATTAGGACCAATGACAGTTAGGCAGAGGTCTCAGAAGAATTGTAGTGGTCATTAGGACCAATCACAATTGGAGGGACATTTCAGAACAAACGAGGCAGTAATTGGGTGTGTTTGGGGGGGGGGAGTCTTGCAACAACCGGTCTCTGAAGAACTGAGGAGGTAATGAAACAAATCACAGTCAGGGGAGGACTCTCAGATCAAAGAGGTGGAGATTACGACCAATTATAGTCAGGGGGAGGTCTCAGAACAACGGAGAGGGTGGTTAGGACCTATCACAAACCAGGGGGGAGGTCTCAGAACAAAAAGGGGTGATGATTAGGACCGAGTGCAGTCTGGCAAAGGACTCTCTGTGCAGACGAGGCGTCGGTGGGAGGTCTCAGAACAAAGGAAGTGGTCATTAGGACCAATCACAGCCAGGGGAAGGACTCTCAGCACAAACAATCTGTTAATTAGATCCAATCACAGCCATGGGGAGGTCTCAGAACAAATGAGGCATTGCTTAGGGCCAATCACAGTCGGTGGGAGGTCTCAGAACAAAGGAAGTGGTCATTAGGACCAATCACAGCCATGGGGAGGTTTTAGAACAAAAGAGGCATTGATTACAACCAATCACAGCCAGGGGGAGGTCTCAGAACAAATGAAGTGGTGATTATGTCACATTCAAAGGTTCCTCCACATCTTCATAATGGTTTTTCAAGGATCTTGTACTTTTAATAGTGAAGAAGAGAAAGGTTCCTTAAGGGTTCCTTAAAGCACCTTAAGAGGTTCCTCCACATCTTCACATTGGTTCCTCAGTTGGATCTTGTACTTTTAATAGTGAAGAAGAAAAAGGTTCCTTAAAGGTTCCTTAAAGCACCTTAAGAGGTTCCTCCACATCTTCACATTGGTTCCTCAGTTGGATCTTGTACTTTTAATAGTAAGGAAGAAACCTGTTCCTTGAAGGTTCCCTTAAAGCACCTTAAGAGGTTCCTCCACAGCTTCATATTGGTTCCTCAGTTGAATCTTGTACTTTTAATAGTGAAGAAGAGAAAGGTTCCTCAATGTTCCTTAAAGCACCATAAGAGGTTCCCCCACATCTTCAAATTGGTTCCTCAGTTGAATCTTGTACTTTTAATAGTGAAGAAGAGAAAGGTTCCTTGAAGGTTCCTCAAAGCACCTTAAGAGGTTCCTCCACAGATTCATATTGGTTCCTCAAGGATCTTGTACTTTTAATAGTGAAGAAGAGAAAGATTCCTCAAGGTTCCTCAAAGCACCTTAAGAGGTTCCTCCACAGATTCATATTGGTTCCTCAAGGATCTTGTACTTTTAATAGTGAAGAAGAGAAAGATTCCTCAAGGTTCCTTAAAGCACCATAAGAGGTTCCCCCACATCTTCAAATTGGTTCCTCAGTTGAATCTTGTACTTTTAATAGTGAAGAAGAAAAAGGTTCCTTGAAGGTTCCTCAAAGCACCTTAAGAGGTTCCTTGTTTCTTTTAAAGGCTGCAGTTAGAGATATTAAACAGTCGGAGATAAACAACAATTACTCAAAGGAAAACGAGCAAAAGACATGTTTGTTTGGGCCTCTTTTTGACTGCTAAACGACATGTCCTCACTTGCTTGTTTAATGAGTGTAGATGAAGAGCTCGGACTGGAAAGTGAAAACAGACATAACAGCCAGTTAATTGGTGCAGCTGAATCATGCAGGCTCTGATGTGCCTCTATAAATCAATACACACTGGAATCAGACACTAAAATGAAGTTGTCAATACTGAATAAGATCCATGTTCGCCAACCGAGGATATTTCACAATGAACGTTCAGAAGTCCAGCTAAAATAAATTGAAAAGATTTCAACAGATCCACGCCTTGAGCTGACGTCCACAGAATCCCTGCAGTCAAGATGAGCAGAAAGCTCAAAGTTCAGAGCCGTATCTGAGCAACAGCTGAGCGTCTGGTTGGAGCGTCAGTTGTAAAAATGGTTGTATAAAACGTGCAAAAGCTTAAAAAGCCAAATAGCCAATGATAGAATGTGTCATTAGTGTGGAAGGTCAGTATTACAGTTACAGTCAGTTACTGGTCAGAGTTGACCTCCATAAAGGACGGTCATCCGTGCCAGCAGAGAGTGCTGTGGTAATATAAAAGTGAAATATACTGGAGGAACCTCTTGAGGATCTTTCAAGGAGATCCCTTTTCTTCTAAACATCTTTTTCTTGAAGGTTCCTTGAAGCACCTTAAGAGGTTCCTCCACAGCTTCATATTGGTTCCTCAAGGATCTTATACTTTTAATAGTGAAGAAGAAAAAGGTTCCTTAAAGGTTCCTCAAAGCACCTAAAGAGGTTCCTCCACAGATTAAACCTTCAAAAGTTCCTCAAGGATCTTATACTTTTAATAGTGTAGAAGAAAAAGGTTCCTCAATGTTCCTTAAAACACCTTAAGAGGTTCCTCCATAGTTTCATATTGGTTCATCAGTTGGATCTTGTACTTTTAATAGTGTAGAAGAGAAGGGTTCCTCAAAGCACCTGAAGAGGTTCCTCCACAGCTTCATATTGGTTCCTCAGGGATCTTATACTTTTAATAGTGAAGAAGAAAAAGGTTCCTCAAAGGTTCCTCAAAGCACCTAAAGGGGTTCCTCCACAGATTCAACCTTCAAAAGTTCCTCAAGGATCTTATACTTTTAATAGTGTAGAAGAAAAAGGTTCCTCAATGTTCCTTAAAACACCTTAAGAGGTTCCTCCACATCTTCATATTGGTTTTTCAAGGATCTTACACTTTTAATAGTGAAGAAGAAAAATGTTCCTCAATGTTCCTTAAAGCACCTTAAGAGGTTCCTTCACAGCTTCATATTGGTTCCTCAGGGATCTTATACTTTTAATAGTGAAGAAGAAAAAGGTTTCTTAAAGGTTCCTCAAAGCACCTAAAGAGGTTCCTCCACAGATTCAACCTTCAAAAGTTTCTCAAGGATCTTATACTTTTAATAGTGTAGAAGAAAAAGGTTCCTCAATGTTCCTTAAAACACCTTAAGAGGTTCCTCCACATCTTCATATTGGTTTTTCAAGGATCTTATACTTTTAATAGTGAAGAAGAAAAAGGTTCCTCAATGTTCCTTAAAACACCTTAAGAGGTTCCTCCACATCTTCATATTGGTTTTTCAAGGATCTTATACTTTTAATAGTGAAGAAGAAAAAGGTTCCTCAATGTTCCTTAAAGCACCTTAAGAGGCTCCTCCACAGCTTTATATTGGTTCCTCAGGGATCTTATACTTTTAATAGTGAAGAAGAAAAAGGTTCCTTAAAGGTTCCTCAGAGCACCTTAAGAGGTTCCTCCACAGCTTCATTTTGGTTCGTCAAGGATCTTATACTTTTAATAGTGTAGAAGAAAAAGGTTCCTTAAAGCACCCTAAGAGGTTCCTCCACAGTTTCAACATTTAAAAGTTCCTCAGTGATCTTATATGTTTAATAGTGAAGAAGAAAAAGGTTCCCCGAAGCACCTGAAAAGGTTCCTCTACAGTTTCAGATTGAAGAACCTCCAAACGTTCTTCAAGAGTCTTACATGTTTAATAGTGTACACCATGATTTGACTTTGTCATTTTACTAAAACGTTAAAAAGAAAATATAATTGATGAAATGTTATTTAAATAATTAATCTTTTGGTGGGGGGGGGGGGGGGTTATGGAGATGAGATTGGTGACAATCCAAAACCAGTGTTAGTTAGCAACATTAGCCTAGCATCTCCTGTTTTTTTTAAACACAAGACTTGTGTTTTGACTGATCGGCTGTATCTGGGGTCAGTGTTCAGTCATGTTCATGTACTAGTTCTTACCAAACTCTTCCTTTAACCCTTTCACAAACATGGTTCCACCACTGGCATCCAAACCATGAATTTTCCATTCCACCATACACTGATCAGCCATAACATTAACACCACCTGCCTAATATTGAGTAGGTGCCTACTCAACTACTCCTGGCTAGATTTGAGTTTTTACTGCAATTCTAAAGCTACAGTGGGTATATGAAAGGTGCTGTCTACACTGACAAAAGTATTGGGACACCTGCTCATTCACTGTTCCTCCCAAAATTGAGGGTATTCAAGAGTTTTCCTGCTTTTGTTGGAGTAGCTGGGAGTAACTGTCTCTACTGTCCAGGGAAGAAGGGAAGGCTTTCTACTAGATCAGCATTTAGAGCACCATTGCTGTGATTGATTTGATAGCATTCAACAACAACAACAAGACTGTAAGTAAATATGAATAGGCGATCCATGTTTATGCTGCCAGCTGAGTGGGTTAATTACATGGGCTGGCAAGGCACGGTTACAGGCACACTTCCTGTGCTGCTTCCGACTAGCTCGGGTGCAGAAATTAGGAGCCGAAAAGATGCACGTCTTTCTGATAAATGTGGACGGGGGCCTGGGTTATTTCTGGGCTTTTTAAGAAGGCGCAGGGGAGCAAACACTCCTGCTACGGTCCAAATTCAAGGGCTGAAACTTTAAAAGTGACCTACTTCATCAAAGGCCAATGCCTCACTGACTGTGATCCTACATCCGGGAGCAAGAGAGATAGAGAGCGGGGGAGAGGGGGACAGACAGACGCTTTACAAAGACAGACCGACGGACACACAGAAGTACAGACGGGCAGGCAGACGCATGCTAGAACCATATATCAGTGCTGGTAACGAAGCGTGAGCACTCTCACACACAGAGCACCCTCTGCTCTTCTGTGCTTCTCTCATCTCCTGCTGTTCCTCTGCTGAATAATACATGACTCTGCCTGGTCTATACCCTGAGCCAGGGCTAAGTATAGGAAGCCCCAAGCTCCCCGTGCCATTTGGAAGCCTCTCGCTCATGCCTCGGTGCAGGCCAGGCGCTGGCCCAGCAGCTGTTTTCCACCGAGGGTCATGATGAGATGTTATTAGGAATAGGCTAATTGTGGATCAGCGGTGTTAGCAAAAGGTAGGCGCACGGTTTTCAGCTGCACAAGCAGGAGAAACGCGAGCTGCCTGCTAATAGGAGGAGAGCCTGAGGCGAGGGGGCACATCAGGGGGAAGCCGGATAAGAGAGGGAATCCTGCAGTGGTGTGTGTGTGTGTGTATGTCTTCTTTGCATGACCTTTGGCTTTGGTCTAATGTAGACAGATGCAGGGTTTCCTTCTTCTGTAGCTCTGTATCCTGGTCCTGCAGTATTCCCGAACCTTCACACTTTCACACGACTCTGATCCAGCTACTCGACTTGTTGACGAGCCATTCCCGAGCCCAACTGGGACATTTCCGCTCAGATTCTTCCCGTCAGGAGTTAAAATTCCCGCATTCCAAGAAGGCTTTGTGTTCAGTGTATAATGTGTTCTTGTGTGATGCAGCTGGATGCAGGAGTATCCTTGGATTATTGCAAGGTGAAATATACTTGAGGAACCTTTGGAGGTGCTTCAGTTTGGAACTGGAAGAACCTCTTGAGGATCTTTCAAGGAGATCCTTTTTCTTCTAAACACCTTTTTATTGAAGGTTCCTCGAAGCACCTCAAGAGAAGGATCTTATACTTTTAATAGTGAAGAAGAAAAAGGTTCCTCAAGGTTCCTCAGTTGGATTTTGTACTTTTAATAGTGAAGAAGAAAAGGGTTCCTCAAGGTTCATAGTGAAGAAGAAAAGGTTCCTCTAAGGTTCCTCAAAGCACCTTAAGAGGTTCCTTCACAGCTTCATATTGGTTCCTCAAGGATCATATACTTTTAATAGTGTAGAAGAAAAAAGTTTCCTCAAGGTTCCTTAAAGCACCTTCAGAGGTTCCTCCACATCTTCATATTGGTTCCTCAGTTGGATTTTGTACTTTTAATAGTGTAGAAGAAAAAGGTTCCTCGAAGGTTCCTCAAAGCACCCTAAGAGGTTCCTCCACATCTTCATATTGGTTCCTCTGGGATCTTATACATTTAATAATGAAGAAGAAAAAGGTTCTTGTGTTCAGTGTATAATATGTTCTTGTGTGATGCAGCTGGACGCAGGAGTATCCTTGGTTAATTGCAAGGTGAGCTCACTGTGTGCGACTTCAAACAGCTGAGGTGGGGCGAATGCTTTGAGCTGGGATGTAGGAAGCTGGAAAATTCACAGTTTCCAGTTGTCAGGTACGCAGCAGTAGAGCAGGAAAATGCTGTAATGGGCAAGAGGGCTGCTCCACTGCTGGATTTTCCATTCCCATCTTTGATGTCAATCTGGAAAACGCCGAATGGAACAGACAGAACTTCAGGAAAATGCCTGAATATTGGGAAAATAATTTTGGGTGAGGTAGAACGGCTTCCTCATACGGAATCACTGGGCGCAGGGCAGGAATACCTCTAGGACAGATGCATCTCAGGGTACCACACTCCTCCATTCACTCTCACTCATACCTAGGGGTAATTTAGCATAGCAAAATTTGTGACATCCACCATTTGTGCTTTTGGGAGGTGGAAGGAACCCCCCCTGGAGAACACACCAAACTCCTCAAAGAGAGGGAGTGGAAGGAGGATTGAACCCCCAGGCCCCGGTCAATCGATTAAAGGAAAGATGCACAAAATGAAGGTGAGGGAAACAGATTCAGTGATGTTTTGGTAATAGAACTCTCCCAGAAGACTCCAGTATTTCCTCCAGGATGTGGTTTTCAGGTTCTCAGTTTCCCCACCAAAGGATCCCTTGATCTGAGGATCAGGTGGTTTTTAGGTCAACTTTGGTCTGGAGGTTTTTGACGGACCTAGCAACCCTGCAGTGACAGTTGCAAAGAGTTCGGTGGGCAGCGGCCAAGTGGGACGGTGACTCCAGCCACTCATTAAATGGGCCGATGCCTACTTCAGCTGGCATCTCTGAACTGTTCGGCCTACACTTGTGTAGCTTACAGAAGGCTGTCAAAATGTACCTGCCGGTACCAATAGATCTGTCTAGACTCGCTTGTCAATTCGGCAGTGAATCCGATCCCAACCTGTCAGCGCAGCACTCACAACCAGACATCCCGTGACAAAGCACTGTCCTACTTTATTTGGGTAGCTCTCTGTTATCGACAGTGTCAAATCATTTGAAGAGTTAGAAGAGTAGGTCTTGAGTGAGGTAATGGTTAGGGTCACGGTTAAGGTCAAGGTGGACATTTCAATGATAAGGTCTCCACAAACTGGCCCTTCCAAAGAAAGGTGCTACCCAAGTCTACCAGCCACCAACCCTTCCTTTTTTGACTTCAAGGACAACTTCACATACAGACTTCATCCCATTGTCTTCAGAAGACCTTGGCTCAGGTCAGAGAGCTCAGGTGTGTTAGATGTGGGTAGGAGCCAAACTCCTAGACGCAAGAAGGTGGTAGATCTTCAAGAAGATCACATGGTTGACCGCAGCTTTAGGTGCGTACCGAGTGCACGTCCGGCCAGCTCACATCGTCTCTCTAGCTCCCCTGTGCCGGGCCGAATGCGTGTCAGGTTGATGGACCCACCAGTCACGCTTGAGCTCCTAGACCTGCTGTTCTGGCCCCGCAGGCCCCACAGGCCCAGCTTTGATCCTGCTATCCAGAGTCGAGCACTAAACGTGGCCATTTACCGGGGGCAGGCAAGCTCACCATCCCCACTCCTCTCTCTCAGAAGACAGGAGGCATGGTAGGTCGTGCGAATTCCAGCGAATCTTCAATCACAAGATCCTACCGAGACTCGAGTGAGGCTTTGGCAGACCTGCGCCTTGCTCTCTGTAAAGCCCTCTGATAGGCTACCTTTCAGACATTTGGGGGCGCCAAGCTTTTCAAAGCAGATGTCTTTTTATGTTCATAAATAAAAATTCAATTATTTCCAGGCTGTTTTTGTGTCTTTTCCACTGAGGCATCTTTCTGATTAGCTTTATTGTGCCTCATTTATAAAGTAGTTTGGGCTGAACCACTCCTTATAACACTAATATGAATACCCTGGGCTGAATAGATTTGTATATGCAGTGTAGTTTCCACCTATGGCCTAAGTTTCACCCCACATTGCTCCCTAGCAGCTCAACGAAGCTCAACGCTTCTCTGGAACTCCATACCTTCATCTGTTCAGTCTTGCACCTCTCTCTTTCTACCTTTAAAGCCTGGATGCAATCTTCTAAAAGCTTTATAAAGCAACCTTGGCCATAAGAAAAGTTATATATATATATATATATATATATATATATATATATATATATACACTACATGGACAAAAGTATTGGGACACCTGCTCATTCGTTGCTTCTTCTGCAATCAATCAAGAGCTTATCTTGCTTTTGTTGGAGTAACTGTCTCTACTGTCCAGGGAAGAAGGCTTTCTAATAGATTTTGGAGGAAGAGCATTGCTGTGGGGATTTGATTGCATTCTGCAGCAAGAGCGTTAGCGAGATCAGGAAGTTATTCTTCCCAAAAGTTTTGAATGGAGCTCCATCCATCATTCCAGAGAACACAGTTCTTCTACTGCTGGGGGGCTTTATACCCCTCTAGCCTATGCCTGGCATTAGACTGCATGGTGCCAATAGAGTCATGTTTATCTGCTCAAGAGAGTACTTTTGTATTGGGTGTAGACAAGAAGTGTGTTGGTGTTGATGTGTGAAGGCGTTTCCACAAATATTTGGACATATAGTGTCCGTAAGTCACACATTTCACACACCGAAAGAGCAAACAGTATCCCACTTACAAGTAATTGGGTTGATTCCCATGCAGGCCACTAGGGGGCCTGTGGAAGACGGCTGCACCATCTTTGAGGCAAATCATTTCCAGTGGTTTTCAACAATGGTTTGGAAGGAAGAACTGTCAAAGCATTTCATGAATGACACTTTAAAGACCATCGAAGTCTGCGTTCTAAAAAGTAGCTGCACGTTGACGCAGCAGTCGGGGGCATTTCAGCTTTTTCCTAATTTGAAAAGTAACGAGGGAAAAAAACAAGCATTCCTGAGGAGAGTTCCAAAGGAGCGAGGACTTTAATGGGCAGTGTACCTTTCAGCCCGAGCATCGGAAAGGCCCACAAAGAGGAGAGAGCTGGGGAGAGGAAAAGAGCAGCAACACTCAAATGCTCCTGATTAAATGTCATCCGTGAAAACAGCATCTGGGGGAAGAAAAAAGGGGGGAAAGTAATCAGCGCAGCTTGCAATTCCACCACCGAAAACGAGGAACGCGCTTCCCTTAACGAGCTCCCGTTGAAATCCGCCGCCACGCCGCGTTGGCTTTTTCCGAAAGGCTCGATTTCACCTCCGTTTATCCGCCCCCGCCACAAACGGGCCGGAGAAATTTTACATGACATAAAAAAGAGAAGCCTCTCCCCGCACCGATTCCGAAGCCGGATAACGTGAGGCGGGATCGGGGCGAGGATCAATCAGTAACAGGTTGTTGCCAGTGCTGGAGAAGGACGTTGGCCAGAAACAACGAAACAAAACAAAGCAGCCGTTTTTTTTCCCGTTTTCTTTCCCTGAAAGATTTATTTATTTGTTTTCTGCACGTCCGCGAGAGTGAAAAATGGCTCCAGTCGAGGCGGCCAGGCTTTCGCACTTTGAAGGAGCCGAGTGTTTACGCTCCGACGCCCAAGGACTCTTTCTCTCCGCTGTCCTTTCTGCCAGCTCGTTTTTGTTTGTTTGTTTGTTTGTTTGTTTGGTAGGTTGGTTGGTTGGTTGCTTGTCTGCTGCCTTGTTTGTTTTCTGCAGTTGTAAACAGGACATTGACATTAAGATGATACGGAGGCGGCACAGGTATCAGAAGCTGATTGAATTCCGGAGCCAATTTCCACCCAGCCAGAACGATAGAGAGAGGAAGAAACAGAGAGAAGAGAGAGAGAGAGAGAGGGATAGTAAAAAAGTAAGAGCACGAGAATGCAAATATGTACGTCTTCTGGCCAAAGGAGGAATACCCGCCTCCTTTATTGTGCTCCCAATCCAACGCTGTAACTAGATCCTGCACGAGAGAGTGTTTGTGAGGCATGACCTTCTTATGGATGCTGCTGGTGCTCTGCAGATAAGTGTGCCTTGTTTTCAGTGCGGGACGTGCAGGGAAGCGTCGCATTGATCCCGGCTTTCCCTTTGAGGAAAACTGTGGATGCTCAGGAAAAAAAAGAGAGAGCGTGATTCCGTGATTGCGTTACGGGGCGGATGGTGGGAAATAGGCTGGCCGAAAAAAATTGCGCACAATGAAATTGTACGGTAAAGTGGTAAGCGGACGCCTGGACTGAAGCGCTTCCGGAAATGGGAATTCTTCAATTCCCGCGTCAGCAGAAATGAGGAAAACAAGGACGCTCTTCTTGCATCCCAGTCCGTGCTTTACGCTCGTATTGTGGATGCCTGGAAGCGCCTGGAGGTTCGTGCGGTCGTACCTGCTCTAATCCGCTATGTGGACAAAAGTATTGGGACACCTCATGCCTCATTATTTCTACTGAAATGATTAATGGCTTGATCCTGCTATTGTTGGAGTGACTATTGAGAGGAAACACTGCTGTGAGGATTTGATTGTGTTCAGCGACAAGAGCGTTAGTGAGGACCAACCCACCTCATCATCCCCAACTACTCAACTCATCCCAAAAGTATTAAATGGAGCACCACCACCATCATTCCAGAGAACACAGCAGTTCTTCCACTGCTCCACAGCTCCTCAATGCTGCTGCTGGGGGGGGGGGGCTTTTTACCCCTCTAGCCCACAGCTGGCATTAGGCAGTGTGTGTTTATCTGCTCCAGAGTGTCCTATTCTATTGGCTAGACAAGTTATAAGGGTCAGCAGCTGCATGTATTCATTAGGATGTGGGGCGTCCACAAACATTTGGGCATGTAGATGTTATATAGTGTATAACAGGCGACTGAAGTGCCCCTGGGTAAGATACCTAACCCCCACCTGCTCCCAGGGCACTACAGCTAGGTCTGCCTATCGCTTCGGGCATGTGTGCTCACCTGTGTGTGTGTGTGTGTGTGTGTGCTTACTGCATGAATGGTTGATAGTCTGAGTGGTCCTTCTTCTTCTTCTTCTTCTTCCTTAGTCAAGACTAATTATAACTGTTTTACCATTAATGTCACATCAGACATCCTCGAAGACGCTCCAGGCTTAGCGGGGGACTCTCGCGCTTCTGGGAAGGCCGAGACAGCTCAGGACGCCCGTGCACTCCGCAGCTGTTTTTAATTAAGAGATACCTAAGAGACACCAGCAGTGGCCTAATCCCTCCTAGGATAGTGCTAGTGCTCCCGGCAGTGGTGTGTATGTGTGTGTGTGTGTGTGTGGTAGGGAGATGGACATGTCCACTGGGTGTCCACTTGGCGCCCCATGTGAGGAGCTTTGTAAAGGGGGGCAGAGAATGGCTTCTGTCTCTGCGACTCACTCAGTTTATTATTAGCAGGGAATGAGTGGGTGGGAGAGAGAGATAGAAGGGGAGAGACAGGGAGAAGAGGGGAAGGAAGGGGAGCGTGAAAAAGGGAGGGAAGAGAGGGAGCGAGAGATAAAGACAGCAAAGGCGAGGAGGGAGTTTGAAAGAGCGAGCGAGCGAGCGAGTGAGTGAGTGCTCGAGAGGGAGAGAGACAGAAAAAGAGAGGTGAAGATATGGAGGGGGTAAAGAGCCATTGAAGCAGAGTGGAGAGAGAGAGAGAGACGTAAAAATGGGGGAGAGATGAGAAAAAGGTTTCGCAGAACTAACACTGGGGAAAATGGAAGGCTGGGGAAGGAGAAGAATATGGAGACGTAAGTGCAGATGAGAGCATAATTACGAAATGAAGGAGAGACCTGTAACAAGAGCTAGAGACGTGGAGAGAGAGGGGGAGAGGGAGAGCGCGAGAGGAGCCAGGCTTGACTCATACATTATTGCTGAAGTGTATTGACTGAGCAGAGAATTAGAGAGCATGAGGGAGGGAAGCGAGGCAGTGACGGGGTGAGTGAAGGAGTGAGGGAGTGAGGGAAGGAGGGGGGGAAGGGGATAAAGGAGGGAGTGAGGGAGTGAGTAAAAGAGTGACTGTGACTGGCTGAGGAGTAACAGAGTGACTGATGGAGCGAATTCTAAGGGGAGTGATTTAGTCCATGGGTGAGACGGTGAATGATGAGTGAAAGAGTGATGGAAGGAGTGATTGAGTGAGTTAGTGGAGTGAATTAGTTAATGAGTGAGTGAATGAGAGTGAGAGAGGGACTGATGGAGTGATTTACATATACAAGGAATTGTAATGTTTTTGGTTACAGTAGCTCACAGTGCACGATAACTGACATTACAGAAGTAACAAACACACCCAACCTACACACACACACACACACACACACAGTGACATACACACACACACACACACACAGTGACATACACGCACAGATACACCTGTAAAACTTAACATGTGCAGAGTTGTATATTTAAAGTAAAGTGCTAAGTGCAGCAGTGAAGAACAGTGCAGACTGGATTAAATAGATATAAATATGGAGAACAGAGGAGTCACTGGTTGAGACGGTAGTACAGATTGTTCTGAGCCACTATCAGATAAATAAAGTGCAGTACAGAGAAAGGAGAGTGAGAGAACATCTGGATAGGATGTATGTATGTAATAGACTGTTCAGACTGTTCAGCTGTTCATGAGTGTGATGGCGTGTGGGAAGAAGCTTCTCTATAGTCTTGAGGTCTTGATCCTCAACTGGCTGAAACGCCGACCTGAGGGAAGATACTGGAACAGGTGATGTCCAGGGTGTGACGGATCACGGACGATGTTCTCTACACGTATCTCGGTTCGTCTTCCTCTGGAGATGGACTTCTTATTTAAAAAGGAGAGTCTGTAACCACCGTCTTTAGTTGTAACAATTAAATATTTTATTCCAATCAAAAGTACAATGTGGAGAGAGTCTGCCAATTCTGAGTGCCCCTCGATCTCTCTCTTCGACATAGGAATACCTTGAGTTTTTATACCCTAATACACGTCATATTCTGTTGGATTGTTTCCATATGTGGAATGTTTGCATTTCATCCATAATGAACACTCCTTAGCCCCCACCATTACATATGTGGTCCACAGACACATTTAAATCTATGTCATGTCCACCCAAAGGGATGTCCAAATCTAAACAGCATCTTACAGCCCCCTTTCTTTTCCACATCTACCCCGTGTGGCTTACCATATCATTCCTCAACTCCATACCATTCCTTCAGGCCTATGAACATCTGTATAGCCAATAAATACACTACACACGCTTCCTGGTTCTGGCCGTGTGCAGGTCCGGTAGGGAGGGTAACTTCACACCGATGGTTCTCTCTGCAGACCTGATGATGCGCTGCAGTCTGTGGGTGTCGTGTTTGGTGGCTGAGCTGCCCCACACTGTGATGGATGCGGTGAGGACAGATTCTATGGTGGCGGTGTAGAACTGCATCCTCAGCTGATGCAGGAAGTACAGCCTCTGCTGAGCTCTCTTGACGATGGTGCTGATGTTGCAGTCCCATTTCAAGTCCTTGGAGATTATTGTGCCCAGGAACTTGTAGGAATCCACAGCCGTTACAGTACTGTTGAGGATGGTGAGTGCTGGAAGGGTTGGAGGACTTCTCCTGAAGTCCACTCTCATCTCCACTGTCTTGGCTGTGTTCGGCTCCAGGTTGTTGTGATTGCTCCAGAGGACCACCTGCTCCACAACCTGTCTGTAGGCAGACTTGTCACTGTCCCGGATGAGGCCGATGACTGTCAAATCATCTGCGAACTTCAGGATTTTGACTGAGGGGTCCGTGGAGGTACACTCATTTGTGTAGAGTGAGAAGAGCAGCGGGGAGAGAACACAGCCTTGTGGAGCTCCTGTGCTGATGGTCCTGGTTCCTGAGGTGATCTTTCCCAGCCTCACCTGCTGCTCTCTTTGGTGTGTAGATGTGTAGATGATTGTGTTAAAGGCGGAGCTGAAGTCCAAGAACAGAACTCTTGCATATGTACTGGAGGATGTGGTGAAGTCCCATGTTCACTGCATCGTCCACAGACCTGTTGGCCTTATACGCAAACTGCAGGGGGTCTAGTTGGGAGTTGGTGATCTCCTTCAGGTGGTTGAGAACCAGCCTCTTGAAGGATTTCATGACCACAGAGTGAATGATTGAATGGTTATTGAAAGAGTGACGGAAGAAGTGATAGAAGGAGTTAGTGGAGTGAATGAATCAATCAATGAGTGAGAGGGTGAGTGAGCAAATTAATTAACGAGTGAGCGAGTTAGTGAGTGAGAGAGGGAGGTTGCGAATGAAGAGTGAGTGACGAGTGAGAGAGTGTTTGAACAAGATGGTAAAGAAGTGAGTACTTTACTGATTAAAAGAGTGAGTTTCTGCTAGATTTCAGAGGAGCATTGCTGTGAGGATTTGATTGCATTTAGCATCAAGAGCGTTACTGAGGTCAGGATGTTGGATGATCACATCCACCCCTCCCACCAACTCATCCCAAAAGTATAGGATGGAGCTCCATCATCCATCATTCCAGAGAACACAGCAGTTCTTCCACTGCTCCACAGCTCAATGCTGCTGGGGGGCTTTATACCCCTTTATTAGAAGAGGTGTCCACAAACATTTGGACATATAGTGTATATAGTCCTATATATATATATATATATATATAATAATGTATATATTATAATATATTATATCATGTAAACACCAGTAAAGAGACCCTGACTCCGGAAGCCTCATAGTGTTGGAGAAGGAGGGGGTGATGGAGCGAGTGAGGGGGGTGATGGAGAGAAACCTGACAGCAGTGTTAAACATCTGAGTCACGGGCTTCACCCCCCTCAGCCTTCCCAGGGCCCGCAGTTCGGGGGATGGACAAGCCACTGTCTGGCAGAATAAATCAGCCCTAGCTGCACACTGCGACTGCCTTTTATTTACATGCACAGACCAAAGGTTCCTCTTCCCACAAAGCAGAAGTGGATGTTCTGCAGAACCTTGCAGAACCTGGCAAAAACAACCATGGCAACCACCTAGCAACACCAACGCAACCACTTTGGATACCATACCAACCATACATCGCAAGCGCCTATCAATCATCTAGCAACACCACAGCCACCACTTTCCAACTGCATACTAACTCCACAGCAACCACATAGCAACCACATAGCAACCATTACTCACTAATCAAATTTTACATTCCACCTTAAATGATGCAGAAGCTGTAATATTCTATATTAGTCAGCAACTTTCTATACACTGTGTCCAAAAGTTTGTGGACACCCTTTCTAATGAATGCATTCAGCTACTTTAAGTTGCACCATTTGCTGACACAGATGTGCAAATGCACATACACACAGTGTGTCTAGTATCTGTAGAGAAGGAGTACTGCCAATAGAATAGGACTCTCTGCAGCAGATAAACATCATGAAGCTATTGGCACCATGCTGTCTAATGTGCAGGCGTGGGCTAGAGGGGTATAAAGCCCCCCAGCAGCATTGAGCTGTGGACCAGTGGAACTAACTGAGTTCTCTGAAATTATGGTGGTGCTCCATTTAATACTTCTGGGATAAGTTGGGGAATTGGGGATGATGAGGTGGGGTGGTGATCATCCAAGGTCTTGACCTGACTAGCACTGAATGCCATCAAGTCCTCACAGCAGTGCTCCTCCAAAATCTAGTAGAATCTAGTAGCTTTCTTCTTCTTCTTCCCTGGACAGTAGAGACAGTTACTCCAACAAAAGCAGGATCAGTTTGTTTTAACACCCTTGAAGAAACAATGAATGAGCAGGTGTCCCAATACTTTTGTCCATATAGTATAGTTAAATACTCAGTATCTTGCCCATATATAACACACACAGCCTGTTGATTGCCTGCATGGTTCTGCAGAAGATATAGAGCTAAGCCCTACATAACAGTCACCTTCTAGAACCGTATCTAGAACTCGCTTCATTACAGACAGCACCGCCAAACGGATCTCTTAGATGCTCTTGTGATCTGTGTGTGTGTGTGATCTACTGCTGCGTCTGACCAATAGTAGCCTATGGAGGTGTCCACAGTAAGGTGTAGCTCGCAGGCCGTTTGCTGAGCTCTAGAATGAATCAAATGCCGCAGCTTTGCCGGCAGTGTTTTCCCGTATACGGTGGCCGATCCGTCTAGCTGGGCTCTGTGAGTGGCGGATGGATAGACGGAGGAAAAAAAAAGGGTAATTTGGTCACTTTTGCGCAATTTTCTTGGGATGGCTCTGAAAAACTGCACTCCAGCTCTCATTCAGAATCGCACAGCACGTTCCAGCCACTGCGTGGGGGAAAGAAATACACCAGAGGGACGTGAAAACACACACAGTCCACATTATAAGATGTGTAACAGTTAGGGTTTAAAAGCTGCGGGTCTGTCTGTAATCCTCGCCTTGAGAGTTTAGAGCGCTGACCGGGATCAAAAACCACTGAATAATCCATGGTAGTTCATATTTTTAACCAACAATAATCAGTTTAACGATCCCAGGTCTTGAATTATCAGGGCCACTTGGTATAGTGTTGTTATTTCTGTGAATACAGCCTTGTAACCCCATGGCTACCACCTAGGATACCATAGCTACAGCCCAACAACCATTAATCAACTTCATAACAAGCAACACCAAAGCAACCACTTGGCAAAACATATCCAGCACCTATCAAAAAATCACCAAGCACTACCATATAGCAAACACCTGGAATACCATAGAGACCACCTAGCGACCACTTAGAACCTAGAAATCACCTGGGATAACAACATGATGTCAATCACCTGGGACTTCATAGCAATCATCTAACAACCACATAGTTTTTCTATAGGAACCACCTACCAGCACCGTAGCAACGACTTTGGGTACCATAACAACTACACAACAACACCTCCACAACCACCTGGGATGCCATAACAACATCATTGTAAGTCCATAGCAATCACTTAGAAGGCACCTATCGAATCACCCAGCACCACCATATAGCAAACACCTGTCATACTATAGCAACCAGTTAGAAACCACCTGGCAACCAATTAGAACCTACTTCCAACATCACAACAATCACCTGGGATACCATAACTACCTAGCAAGCACCTATCAGTCACCTAACAACATGATAGCAATCACCTGGGATTACATAGCAGTCATCTAACAACCACACAGTTTCTCTGTAGTAACCACCTACCAGCACCATAGCAACTACTTTGAGTAGAATAACAATTACATAGCAAGCACCTATCAAATCACCCAGCAACATCTTAGCAACCACATTGGATACCATAACTACCTAGCAAGAGCCTATCAATCACCTAGCAACATCATAGCAATCACCTGGGATTACAAAGCAATCATCAAACAACCACATCATTTCTCTCTAGTAACCATCTACCAGCACCATAGCAACTACTTTGGGATACCATAACAACTACATAGCAACCATATATCACCAACCACCTGGGATGTCATAACACACAACATCCTTGTCCATAGCAATCACATAGAAAGCACATAGCTACATCATAGTAACCAAACCTGGGATACCATAGCAATCACATTGTAGCTCAGCAGCAACCACTTAGAAACCACCTAGCTACCACATAGTGACATAATAGCAGCCACCCAGCAACCACACCAGAAACCAACCACCAACACTGTAGCAATCACCTGGCATACCCCAGCAACCTGGCACCACCTTAACTTTTTTGCAGGACCTTTGCATCACCTGAAATGACATAGCAAAGGGATTGCAACGCTCATGCAATCACCAGGAATATCATAACAGTTGCATGGCAACAACATAGCAACCACTAGGAATACCATAGCAACCACTTAGCAGTTACTCTAGTTACTACATAGCAGCATAGCAACAGCATGTCTGGACGTGGGAACTGCTTTAACCTCTGCAACCATTCTGTGTTTTCCAGTAATAAGTAATAATGTAATAATAATCAATAATTAATTAACTATATAATTATTATGCATATATATTCTTTTCTTTATTATTGACATTTTGCTACATTTATATAACAGTTATTGTACTTAAATTCCATAATTATGTCATGAGTAATCATTTCAGACATTTTTTAGGGAATGTCCCCATCTGATCCGAGTACCTTAATTAATTATGTAGTAATTACATTTACATTCATATATTTATTAATATTTATTTGGCTCTGCATGTGATTTACATTGCCCTGAACTGCATCTCCTCTTCCATTTACAACACCACTGGACCCCACTTTCCACTCGATATCTCCACTTGCTTCCATGAGCTATGAAGAATTCATAATTCCTAGAAAATTACAGTCTGCTGTTTTTGTCACTGGCCATAGCTGTGACCTCTAAGGGTTAAGAGGATCGATGAGGCTGAGAGTTAATGGAGCCCTGCGTTCCAAAACAACACCAAATCACCGGCCATTTTCGGTTCCCTTCGGCCCGACTGTGGATTCAGCTCCCTTTGCCAGCTGAATGACACACTGTGACTTTTCCTCAACCATTTAAACTCCATAAACCAGATGAAGTCCAATATATTGATAAAGTTGGGGCAGTGTAATCACTGAGGCCACAAGGCCAGTGACAGAAACGCAGCCATTTCCTCATCTATCAGCCGGCGTAAGCGGAGGCCATGTTGGGCAAACAGTCACAGTTTAGCTTAGCCTAGCCCATAGCCTGCATGGTAATTCTGTAATGCTGAATGAAATACTAACGTTCTGGGGTCTGCAGTTATGACTTCCTTTTTAAAGATGACCTAGAATGTAAAACTCAACATACGAAAGTGACAAGTCATGAAACGTATCGGTAAAATATAGAAGCAGGGCAACAAAGGATAAAAGCTAATGCTAGCCAACCAAAGCAAGCACTAGTGTTGTTATACAGGTGCAGCTAAAAGCTAATGCTAAACTGACTGAAGCAAGTACCAATACAGTCGTCTTCAAAGGTACACTGGAGCCTTTGGAGAGGCTAAAAGCTAACACTACGCCTGCCAAAGCAAGGAATGCTTATCTGGCATGCTGGATCTTTCAAAGCGGCTAAATGCTAACGCTAGGCCAACTGAAGCAGAGAACTATGTGGTAACAAGGCGTGCTGGAGCCCCTAGAGCAGCTAAAAGCTAAAGCTAGTCTGCCCGAAGCATAGAAAAATGTGCTAATCCAGTGCATTGGCGCCTTTGGGGACGCTAAAAGCTAAAGCTAGCCTGACCGAAGCATAGAAAAATGTGGTTATCCAGTGCATTGGCGCCTTTGGGGACGCTAAAAGCTGATGCTAGTCTGCCCGAAGCATAGAAAAATGTGGCTATCCAGTGCATTGGCGCCTTTGGGGACGCTAAAAGCTAAAGCTAGTCTGCCCAAAGCATAGAAAAATGTGGTTATCCAGTGCATTGGTTCCTTTGGGGACGCTAAAAGCTGATGCTAGTCTGACCGAAGCATAGAAAAATGTGGTTATCCAGTGCATTGGTTTTCTTTGGGGACGCTAAATGCTAAAGCTAGTCTGACCGAAGCATAGAAAAATGTGGTTATCCAGTGCATTGGCGCCTTTGGGGACGCTAAAAGCTAAAGCTAGTCTGACCGAAGCATAGAAAAATGTGCTTATCCAGTGCATTGGCACCTTTGGGGACGCTAAAAGCTAAAGCTAGTCTGATCGAAGCATAGAAAAATGTGGTTATCCAGTGCATTGGCGCCTTTGGGGACGCTAAAAGCTAAAGCTAGTCTGCCCGAAGCATAGAAAAATGTGGTTATCCAGTGCATTGGTTCCTTTGGGGACGCTAAAAGCTGATGCTAGTCTGACCGAAGCATAGAAAAATGTGGTTATCCAGTGCATTGGTTTTCTTTGGGGACGCTAAATGCTAAAGCTAGTCTGACCGAAGCATAGAAAAATGTGGTTATCCAGTGCATTGGTTCCTTTGGGGACGCTAAACGCTAAAGCTAGTCTGACCGAAGCATAGAAAAATGTGATAATCCAGTGCATTGGCGCCTTTGGGGACGCTAAAAGCTAAAGCTAGTCTGACCGAAGCATAGATAAATGTGGTTATCCAGTGCATTGGCGCCTTTGGGGACGCTAAAAGCTAAAGCTAGTCTGCCCGAAGCATAGAAAAATGTGCTTATCCAGTGCAATGGCGCCTTTGGGGACGCTAAAAGCTAAAGCTAGTCTGACCGAAGCATAGAAAAATGTGCTTATCCAGTGCATTGGCACCTTTGGGGACGCTAAAAGCTAAAGCTAGTCTGACCGAAGCATAGAAAAATGTGGTTATCCAGTGCATTGGCGCCTTTGGGGACGCTAAAAGCTAAAGCTAGTCTGCCCGAAGCATAGAAAAATGTGGTTATCCAGTGCATTGGTTCCTTTGGGGACGCTAAAAGCTAAAGCTAGTCTGACCGAAGCATAGATAAATATGGTTATCCAGTGCATTGGCGCCTTTGGGGACGCTAAAAGCTAAAGCTAGTCTGACCGAAGCATAGAAAAATGTGGTTATCCAGTGCATTGGCGCCTTTGGGGACGCTAAAAGCTAAAGCTAGTCTGACCGAAGCATAGATAAATGTGGTTATCCAGTGCATTGGCGCCTTTGGGGACGCTAAAAGCTAAAGCTAGTCTGACCGAAGCATAGAAAAATGTGCTTATCCAGTGCATTGGTTCCTTTGGGGACGCTAAACGCTAAAGCTAGTCTGACCGAAGCATAGAAAAATGTGATAATCCAGTGCATTGGCGCCTTTGGGGACGCTAAAAGCTAAAGCTAGTCTGACCGAAGCATAGATAAATGTGGTTATCCAGTGCATTGGCGCCTTTGGGGACGCTAAAAGCTAAAGCTAGTCTGCCCGAAGCATAGAAAAATGTGCTTATCCAGTGCATTGGCGCCTTTGGGGACGCTAAAAGCTAAAGCTAGTCTGACCGAAGCATAGAAAAATGTGCTTATCCAGTGCATTGGCACCTTTGGGGACGCTAAAAGCTAAAGCTAGTCTGACCGAAGCATAGAAAAATGTGGTTATCCAGTGCATTGGCGCCTTTGGGGACGCTAAAAGCTAAAGCTAGTCTGACCGAAGCATAGAAAAATGTGGTTATCCAGTGCATTGGTTCCTTTGGGGACGCTAAAAGCTAAAGCTAGTCTGACCGAAGCATAGATAAATATGGTTATCCAGTGCATTGGCGCCTTTGGGGACGCTAAAAGCTAAAGCTAGTCTGACCGAAGCATAGATAAATGTGGTTATCCAGTGCATTGGCGCCTTTGGGGACGCTAAAAGCTAAAGCTAGTCTGACCGAAGCATAGAAAAATGTGCTTATCCAGTGCATTGGCGCCTTTGGGGACGCTAAACACAAAAGCTAGTCTGCCCGAAGCATAGAAAAATGTGCTTATCCAGTGCATTGGCGCCTTTGGGGACGCTAAAAGCTAAAGCTAGTCTGACCGAAGCATAGAAAAATGTGCTTATCCAGTGCATTGGCGCCTTTGGGGACGCTAAAAGCTAAAGCTAGTCTGCCCGAAGCATAGAAAAATGTGGTTATCCAGTGCATTGGTTCCTTTGGGGACGCTAAAAGCTAAAGCTAGTCTGACCGAAGCATAGATAAATATGGTTATCCAGTGCATTGGCGCCTTTGGGGACGCTAAAAGCTGATGCTAGTCTTCCCGAAGCATAGAAAAATGTGGCTATCCAGTGCATTGGCGCCTTTGGGGACGCTAAAAGCTAAAGCTAGTCTGCCCAAAGCATAGAAAAATGTGGTTATCCAGTGCATTGGTTCCTTTGGGGACGCTAAAAGCTGATGCTAGTCTGACCGAAGCATAGAAAAATGTGGTTATCCAGTGCATTGGTTTTCTTTGGGGACGCTAAATGCTAAAGCTAGTCTGACCGAAGCATAGAAAAATGTGGTTATCCAGTGCATTGGCGCCTTTGGGGACGCTAAAAGCTAAAGCTAGTCTGATCGAAGCATAGAAAAATGTGGTTATCCAGTGCATTGGCGCCTTTGGGGACGCTAAAAGCTAAAGCTAGTCTGCCCGAAGCATAGAAAAATGTGGTTATCCAGTGCATTGGTTCCTTTGGGGACGCTAAAAGCTAAAGCTAGTCTGACCGAAGCATAGATAAATATGGTTATCCAGTGCATTGGCGCCTTTGGGGACGCTAAAAGCTAAAGCTAGTCTGCCCGAAGCATAGAAAAATGTGCTAATCCAGTGCATTGGCGCCTTTGGGGACGCTAAAAGCTAAAGCTAGCCTGACCGAAGCATAGAAAAATGTGGTTATCCAGTGCATTGGCGCCTTTGGGGACGCTAAAAGCTAAAGCTAGTCTGACCGAAGCATAGATAAATATGGTTATCCAGTGCATTGGCGCCTTTGGGGACGCTAAAAGCTAAAGCTAGCCTGACCGAAGCATAGAAAAATGTGCTTATCCAGTGCATTGGCGCCTTTGGGGACGCTAAAAGCTAAAGCTAGTCTGACCGAAGCATAGAAAAATGTGCTTATCCAGTGCATTGGCACCTTTGGGGACGCTAAAAGCTAAAGCTAGTCTGACCGAAGCATAGAAAAATGTGGTTATCCAGTGCATTGGCGCCTTTGGGGACGCTAAAAGCTAAAGCTAGTCTGACCGAAGCATAGATAAATGTGGTTATCCAGTGCATTGGCGCCTTTGGGGACGCTAAAAGCTAAAGCTAGTCTGCCCGAAGCATAGAAAAATGTGGTTATCCAGTGCATTGGTTCCTTTGGGGACGCTAAAAGCTAAAGCTAGTCTGACCGAAGCATAGAAAAATGTGATAATCCAGTGCATTGGCGCCTTTGGGGACGCTAAAAGCTAAAGCTAGTCTGACCGAAGCATAGAAAAATGTGGTTATCCAGTGCATTGGCGCCTTTGGGGACGCTAAACGCTAAAGCTAGTCTGACCGAAGCATAGAAAAATGTGGTTATCCAGTGCATTGGCGCCTTTGGAATGGCTAAAAGCTAAAGCTAGTCTGCCCGAAGCATAGAAAAATGTGGTTATCCAGTGCATTGGCGCCTTTGGGGACGCTAAAAGCTAAAGCTAGTCTGCCCGAAGCATAGAAAAATGTGGTTATCCAGTGCATTGGCGCCTTTGGGGATGCTAAAAGCTAAAGCTAGTCTGACCGAAGCATAGAAAAATGTGGTTATCCAGTGCATTGGCGCCTTTGGGGACGCTAAAAGCTAAAGCTAGTCTGACCGAAGCATAGAAAAATGTGCTTATCCAGTGCATTGGCGCCTTTGGGGACGCTAAAAGCTAAAGCTAGTCTGACCGAAGCATAGAAAAATGTGGTTATCCAGTGCATTGGCGCCTTTGGAATGGCTAAAAGCTAACGCTAGTCTGACCGAAGCATAGAAAAATGTGCTTATCCAGTGCATTGGCGCCTTTGGGGACGCTAAAAGCTAAAGCTAGTCTGACCGAAGCATAGAAAAATGTGATAATCCAGTGCATTGGCGCCTTTGGGGACGCTAAAAGCTAAAGCTAGTCTGCCCGAAGCATAGAAAAATGTGGTTATCCAGTGCATTGGCGCCTTTGGGGATGCTAAACGCTAAAGCTAGTCTGACCAAAGCATAGAAAAATGTGGTTATCCAGTGCATTGGTTCCTTTGGGGACGCTAAAAGCTAAAGCTAGTCTGCCCGAAGCATAGAAAAATGTGCTTATCCAGTGCATTGGCGCCTTTGGGGACGCTAAAAGCTAAAGCTAGTCTGCCCGAAGCATAGAAAAATGTGCTTATCCAGTGCATTGGCGCCTTTGGGGACGCTAAAAGCTAAAGCTAGTCTGCCCGAAGCATAGAAAAATGTGGTTATCCAGTGCATTGGCGCCTTTGGGGATGCTAAACGCTAAAGCTAGTCTGACCAAAGCATAGAAAAATGTGGTTATCCAGTGCATTGGTTCCTTTGGGGACGCTAAAAGCTAAAGCTAGTCTGACCGAAGCATAGAAAAATGTGGTTATCCAGTGCATTGGCGCCTTTGGGGACGCTAAAAGCTAAAGCTAGTCTGCCCAAAGCATAGAAAATGTGGTTATCCAGTGCATTGGTTCCTTTGGAATGGCTAAAAGCTAAAGCAAGGCCAACTGAAGGAAGAACTGATGTGGCTGTCCGGCACTTTGAGCCTTTGAGGCGGCAAAAAAGCTAATCAAAGCGAGCCCTGGCAGTTATATGGCAAACTGGAGCAGCTAAAAGCTAATGCTAAACTGGCTGAAGCAAGTACTGATGCGGTTGTCTGCTGCAATGGAGCTTTTAGAGGGGCAAATAGCTAGGCCACACTAGGCCAACTGAAGCAAGGAACAGTGTGTTTATCCGGTGTGCTGGAGAATACAGAGCAGCTAAAAGCTAGCTCCAGGCCGACTGAAGCATGTGGTGATCCATCATGCAAGCGATCGACTTTGCTGAAGCCTCTAAAGCCGACGGCAGAAAATACAGCTCAGTATGCTTAAATAAGCAATTTTAAAATCCCGCCTACCTTCAAGATTCATCATCTGAAGGTGGGGGGGGGGGGGGTCCTAGTTTTTCAGGAGGTGGGAACACATGTTTATGCCTGATGCAGCGATAGGATTTTTTTTTCCTCGCCCAGAGTGACCCTTTAACATTGGCAGCAGAAATCAGAAGATGGGCGGCTTTGTAAAGGACAAATCAAGGCGGGGAAGTTAATCAGAGTGACGGCGTCTCAGTCCTTGGCCTGGCCTCATCTGCACTGGGCCCAGTGGAGCTATCCCTCAGAAGTCCGTTATCTGATCACGCGGATTGATTGACCCAGGGTGATTGTGACATTCAGGCTGGACACGCCAGTGGCACACCGACACTCCTTAGTGTTTTTAAATTATTCATGTATCAGTTTATTGATTTATTATTTTTTTAATTAAATTGTCGAATTTTCCCTTTTTTCTTCCAGTTTTGGTACTGGCAACGCTAGCTCCCCCTAGCCCTAGGAGGGTAAGGACTTCGCATGTCCTCCGCATGGCTGGAATTTGAAGGACTGTATTAAAGCAGCATTACAGTATAGCAGTTTTACCTTCAAATAGCAGCTTCAAAATCATGCTAATGCTTCACTGACCCGTAATAGGGAGAGCAGCGCCTCTGGTGTTGTTACTTTGGCCTGTAATTTGAGTCCTGTAATTGTACTCTACCTCCTCAGTCCACATGCTTCTTTACCTTTCAGTGCCTTTGCAGACTCGCACCTTGTCCAGAAATGTATGTGTAAAGTGTGTCCTGTAGTGGTGCCTCAAAGCATGATTTACACTTCCCAACTGTAGGGGGTGCCCAGGAGCAAAAATACCAATTCTCACATAATGTTGCACTAGTGAGGGCGAGAGCAACACACGCCCCCTCTGACACTGTGCGCAGCCAGCCACACCCCCTTTTTTTCCAACTGCCGCAGATGCGATGTCACCAGGCAACCAACCAATGCTCCTGAAGGGAAGCACCGTATACCCGGCTCTGATGCCCCGACTAGCAGTCGCCAGTGACGACCGGCACCGCACTAGTGTGATGTGGGGGAAATAGCGCCAATTGCGCTCCCTCGGGGCCCCGGCTGCCGATGGCTAGAGTTCAGCGTGATCCGGATACGAACCCTCCTGCTAGCTAACTTATCTAAGCCTAGATAGCCGGCTACGAGTCCGAACACAGCAGAACCGTTCTGTTCCTCCTGACACCAGTCGCTCGACTTCGCTCTCTCAGACACAGGTTTTTATGGTCAACACTTGTGTCTGTAGCTTAGCAGTTAGTCAACAGCAGCTGCTCTGGACTGTCTGACACTCGGTGGAGCTGTAGCTGAGCTAGTAATACCAGGGTAGTACTTGTGACTTCTGACCTGCAGTTCTGCCCTTATTGTCTCTGTCTTGTCTGCTTTCTTTGCCCCAGTCTCAGTTTATTGTCTCTGCACCAGAGAGTCGTAGCTGAATAGTGTGTTGTGATACTGTGCAGCCTCGTATTGGTATAATAACAATAAAGTTGAACTGAATCTAATTAAAATACCTTTGGTTTTTACCAAGAGAGCAATCAGCAGAGCCTGTTAAGTGTTTAACATCTGTATCTGAATTAGAGCGCTACAGATACAAGCTAACTCTCAAATGATTCCCTACACCCTATCTAGTGTACTATATCTAGGCTGATACTATTGACTGAAAAGGGTCCACTGTGGTTAGGCTGTTGTGGTGGTGGTGGTGGTGGTGGTGGGGGGGGGGGGGTTAGGTAGGCCTAAGCTGTAGGACCGTGGCAAGTGTGTGTGTAAATGGGAGTAGGAGGAGTTAAATACCTTATATAAAGGCTTGCAGCTCTGATAATGAACATTACTACATTGACCTTTACTATTTACTAACACTCATAAACCTTAATAGCCCATAAGACCAGATCATCTCCTTTTAGTTCAACTCAGGAGTCTCACAAGTCAAATAAATCAAAAAGCAATAAGAATTTTATTTGTATCGCCCTGTTACACAACATTTTGTATTATGTTTTAATGCCAAAATAAAATTACTAATACAAAAAACATCAATAAAATAAAGTCAGTGGACATAACTAAAAAATACACTGTGGCCGAATTACCCGGTGTGTCCAGCTTGCTGTAACTGTGTGTGTGACTGATTTTATTACTGATTTTGCGTCTTTTTAGAGTATTCGGTCCACACATTTTTTATTTATTTATTTTTAATCTAGAACTTATATAGATATTGTTGGGTTGTGGTAGATCTCCATGTGCTTCTCTCTCTCAGTGGTTGCATGTAGATGCAGGTACGTATAGACCAGTTGTGGTGGCAAGAAGGTGGTGCTTGAACAGATGTGTTCAAACCATTAAAACAAAGCAATTTTTTATATCCCAAACCTTTAGACCAAAGCAATTCCATATCCCAAACCATGAGACCAAAGTAATTCCATATCACAAACCATGAGACCAAAGCCATATCATATCCCAAAACCATTCCATATCCCAAACCATGAGACCCAAGATATTTCATATCCCAAACCATGAGACCCAAGCCATTCCATATCCCAAACCACGAGACCCAAAACCATTCCATATCCCAAACCATGAGACCCAAGCCATTCCATATCCCAAACCATGAGACCCAAGCCATACCTTATCCCAAAACATGAGACCCAAGATATTTCATATCCCAAACCATGGGACCAAAGCAAGTCTATAACCCAAACCATGAGACCAAAGCCATTCCATATCCCAAACCATGAGACCAAAGCCATTCCATATCCCAAACCATGAGACCAAAGCCATTCCATTTACCAAACCATGAGACCAAAGCAAGTCCATATCCCAAACCATGAGATCAAAGCAAGTCCATATCCCAAACCATGAGACCAAAGCAATTCCATATCCCAAACCATGAGACCAAAGCCATTCCATATCCCAAACCATGAGACCAAAGCCATTCCATATCCCAAACCATGAGACCAAAGCAATTCCATATCCCAAACCATGAGACCAAAGCAAGTCCATATCCCAAACCATGAGACCAAAGCCATTCCATATCCCAAACCATGAGACCAAAGCCATTCCATTTATCAAACCATGAGACCAAAGCAAGTCCATATCCCAAACCATGAGACCAAAGCCATTCCATATCCCAAACCATGAGACCAAAGCCATTCCATTTATCAAACCATGAGACCAAAGCAAGTCCATATCCCAAACCATGAGACCAAAGCCATTCCATATCCCAAACCATGAGACCAAAGCCATTCCATTTATCAAACCATGAGACCAAAGCAAGTCCATATCCCAAACCATGAGATCAAAGCAAGTCCATATCCCAAACCATGAGACCCAAGCAGAAGCACATGGCCATGGCCCTACGCAGTAACGTATAGGCCCAGGAGGGGGAGCCCTCAGTGACATCATTAGAGATGATGATAATGATGTGTGGTTTATTACATAACTGTGTGATTAATTATGTAATTATATTGCATATGTTATGTGCATTTTTATAAACTCCTAAAGGGTTCATTAAGAGCAAGCAGGGCTTCTTCCCGGAATCCAACAGCTTGTCTGGAAAAACCAGGAAGCAGCGGATATCCCTCTGAGAATCCCACGCTGGGTCCCCTGAGAGTTCTGCTGAGAAAGTAGGGGGGGACCAAGAGAGATGACTGACAGTGTATGATGTTAATATCACTGCTCTTCTATTCGCAATTGAATTCATTGCTTGGGAGATAATGTAATTTGTAGCGTTTATACCAGTACAGCACCAAGAACTGAAGGAAATTGAATGGAGTGAGAGAGAAAGAGGGGTGGAGGTGGAGAGGGGGTTGTCACAGCTGTGGATACAATGGTGTAGTACCCACTCCAGAGCACCAGTTGATTCAGAGGTGTTTACTCCAGTCATTGTTATCTAATCCGGGGTGAGCGGCGCTGTGAAAGCTGAAAGCAGAGGATTGTGCTGAACAGTCACAATCGAGGAGCTGTAATGATCTAGTCTGCCTAATGGCCTTACTACACTGACTGCTAACAACACGCTAACAATGCTAGTCTCATTAAAACCCTACTACACTGACTGCTAACAACATGCTAATAATGCTAGTCAACCAAAGAGGCTAGAATTTAAACTCGTGACCCCCGGGCCATGAAGACCCCAGCTGGACTGTATCCTGACTATTACAGTGCTCTTTTTCATTATTACATTTCATACCTTTTGGTGGCAGCTTTGGTCAATGGAAATTGTCCAATCAGGGGTTTATCCACAGTGGTTTTTGGGTAGAAACAGCTAAACAAGCTCTTTCATTGGTTGGGACTTCAAGAGGAGAACTGAAGACCTAGCATGACATAACAACCTGGATAGCACAATAACATTCTGATCTCCAGTCGGTGGGACCAGTTCGGCTGGAAGCGGTGGCTGGTGTTCAGACTCGTGACCCCCGAGCCATAGTAGTACTAGCACTAGACCCCTGAGCCACTGGGAGACCTCAGCTAGACTGTAGCCTAGCGGCACAAAGGGGGACCTACTTAATATTAGGCTATAGTGGTATTAATGTTATGGCTGAGTGATGTATCTTCAGGTGGTCAGTGCCCCTTTTGGCTAATTGCTTCTGCTGCCAGACCTGTGTGCCAGCCAACCAACCAATCAATCAACCAAAGAGGCTAGAATTTAAACTTGTGACCCCCGGGCCAAAGTAGTAGACCGCTGAGCCACTTGGAGACCCCAGCTGGATGGTATCCTGCCATGACTATTACAGTGCTAGTCTTTTTCATTATTATATTTCATACCTTTTGGTGGCAGCAAAATGTTAACACTTTGGTCAATGGAAATTGTCCAATCAGGGGTTTGTCCTCAGTGGTTTTTGGGTAGATACAGCTAAACAAGCTCTCTCATTGGTTGGGACTTCAAGAGGAGAACTGAAGACCTAGCATGGGATGACAACCAGGAGCACAATAACATTCTGATTTCCAGTGGATGGGACCAGTTTGGCCGGAAGCCATAGTAGGAAGCCATAGCACTAGACCCCTGAGCCACTGGGAGACCTCAGCTAGACCTGGAGTCCACCAATTAGATTTCACACTGAACGTCTACTGCCATTTCTCAGTCTAGTACCGTTGCAGCAAAAGTAACCGAAGAACTCGACACACTGTCTCTGGACTATTTACGTCCTTATGAGACCACTTAAGTGCTAAATCACTGCCACACATAATCCCAGGTACCTGAGGTGACCTTTAGACATTTTGAGCACTTGCCCAGATGAGCATCAGCCTTATCAGTCAGATAAGTGGTTCTTGCTCGCTAGTGAGGGGGGCTGCTTCCCAGGTGAATCCACAAATGTTACTTTTAAACAGAAATGGGTTTTTGTAGGGAGGAGATTGGGACGGAGCGAATCCTGGCAGATAATGGTCTAACAGAAAGGCCTTATCATCTCGAAATTAATTCCTTTATGAGACAGTGATTAGCCTACGTTATCTAAGGCCTGAGACGAAGCCAGGAGCGGCAGAAGTCACAGGGATTCCCAAAGGATTGCGCTTGGGAACCCTCTAACGCCACCCCCCCCTTTCCTTCCCCCTATCCCAGAAGACATCATTAGCATTATCTGGGCTCCCTGTATCCTGCAGGGGAATTCTGGCTCCGGCTCTCCTGGAAAACCTCAAATAACTCTACACTCAAGATTCTCTATTTTGTTGCCTAGAAGTTTCTGATCATGGCGTAAGAATATACTCTAAACATACCGAAAAAGGGTCCCTTGGAGTGATGCCATAGAAGAACCATTTGGTTTCCTAAAGCAGTGCAGTGTTCCCACTAGGATTCCCCATCCAAATATCACATAATAGAAGAAACACAGGGAAACTGGACTGCAAAACATTCATTCCTCAGGTAGAAGTGAGTGGAGATACGAGGGTTTAAAATATTTCTATAGAAGCTGAAGTATCAACTGAAGCTTTTTACTCCAGTAAAAGTGTAAAAGTAATGGAAGGAAAACAGACCAAAAAAAAAAGACCAAAAGCTTAGGCCGCGCCACAGGGGTCTATAGTGCACTACCCCCCCCCCCTCCCCAAAAACACACTTTTCTAAAGGCCATAATGAGGAGAATGTTGTATATTAATATTAATATCTGATATTATAATGTTCTATTAAAATGTTGATGTTAAAAATGTTGGGCTGCACTAGGCTCCTGTTTCAGCTGCAGATCTGCCCATTGAAAATGAAGCATTTCAGTAATATCAGCTCTATTAAAGGAGCGTCTCTGTGCTCTACTGAGCATTAACATGAGCTTCATGGAGGAAAATATGAGGAGTCGTTGTCTAGAAGTTTTGTAATGCTGCTGTGGACCAAAACAATCGTACCGACGCCCATTAGAGAAGGTGGTCTCGGCCCGGTCCCAAACAAACTCTGGAGATAATTATACGAGGCCATCTGTGCCGCCGCTCCATGTCAACCTGCGTCCAGAACCTTCTTCTTTCTTGATGCACTGTATTTCTAGCTCCGCCCCAGACAGGTCTGACCAATCAGTGAAGAGAACTTTCTCACGTGGTTTGTAGCGATGCCTTTTGGAGCACTTGGATTTTTTGCCTGTGTGAAAACTAACCGAACCAAGGAGAACTCGGAAAACGCTCCTGGTTTTCAGACTGGCTAACTGATTCGGACCCGAGCAGCAAGTATAGGTGTGAAAAGGCCTAAAAACTTAAAGCTAGATGAATCTACCGTCCTCTCCTCTCTCCTCCCCCTGGCTTAATTCCCCCCCCTGCTCCTGTCTGGTGTGTAGAGACAGGAGAACTGGGTCCACTTCCTGTATCCATCATTTCAAATGAAAAGCCCTGTGCAAAGTCTTGTTATTGCAATTTCATAAAATTGACATTTCATAAAATTCTGAAGCAGCGGCCACGATATATGAACTACGATGTCGACGGAAACATCGCCGCGGTTCTCTAACTGATCCTCAGGGGCACTGGAAATTAGCCCCCTCACAAATCTGTAACCATGACCTAAAGCTCTACAAGTCAGCAATAAACTTTTTTGATGAAGCCAAAAAAAAAAAAACAAGCAGTATTGACTTTTTAAACGACAGAGCTTCTGGCAAAGTACGAAATGAGTCAAAATTGTCATTTTTTTGAGAATTTATCAGCATTTGGAGTGACAGAATCCAGGAATACTGCCAACAAGTTATGGCTCCTTAGGGTAGATCAGATTCTCCATGACTGCCTAACTGTCACATAGTTTCAGAAGGAGAACCGAGAAGGACTGTGAACTATAGCTCCATTCTTTCACTGGCTCTTGAGGGTAAGGCAGCTGAAGCTAAATGCTAGCACAGCGTGTCACGCTAAGCTAAGGATCGGCATAGGAGAGTATAAACTGGTGGCACAAGCTTGGTGCAACTGACTTACATGCATAGTCAGTTGGACACTCCATGAAAAGATATGGACTCAACCCATACATATCCTCCCCCTATCACATGCAGTGATCCCGACCCTGGGAGGGTGAGGACTGACACGCCTCCTCTGCGCGTCAGATGTAGCTCTTTTGCCGAGCTTTTGCTAATGCAACAGCACCAGGCAACCCACACGCTCAGAGGAATGCTCAGTGTACCCGGCTCTGACGCATCGGCCAGCAGACGCCAGCACCGGTCAACATCCCACTGGAGTGATGTGGGCAGAGCAAGGCCATCTGTGCTCTCTGCGGGCCCCGGCTGCCGATGGCTAGCTTGCTAATTCCGACAATTTTTAAGGCACACGTTTAATGTGGCCTGTTTCCGACATTCAATAGCAGTGCTTCACGTGAACTGTCGGTTTCAGCTTCACCAGCATGGCAGAAGCTATGAAGGAGTTCCAGTGGTTGGGCTTATCACAGCTGAGCTTATCAGCGAGAATGCGTTCGAGCTTACTGTAAAAAGGCCACGTTATTCGGCCGTGCCTACGTCTTTGTTTTGCTTCTTTGGTTTCTTTCGAGCTTTAATTTCCTTAAACTCTGTAGTAGCAGCACCCTCTTGTGGCTGCATTCCACCATTTCTTCAGAAATCTCTTCACATTGAGCCGTTGTTGAGATACGTGGTTTCTAATTTTGTCGGAACAGAGACGTCAGCCCAAATCTTGCCACTGAGAACCTCCTTCACTGCTGCCTCCTTCACTGTCTCCTCAGCGCTGTCAGATACCTATCGGATATGAAAGTGGCCCAATGTCTGATTCAGTGTGTTTATCTGGATACAAAAGGACCCAAAAGATCGGATTTGGCCCACTTCTGTTTGCTGCGTGAACGTAGCCGTAGTCTGGTGAGTGGTCTTCAGAAGAGGCCTTCAGAAGGAAGAGTATCTGGGGAGTCTAGGAAGAGGTTTAAGAAGATCTCAGAACAATTAGAAATCAGACGTTCCACTGTCTGCCAAATCATTTACAGTAAAACGTCTGACCCACATGGCCAGATCAGATCGTCCCCTAGCAAATTCAGATAAAAAATATGAGTAAAGAAGCCTCCAACAATCCGAAAATGTCATCACGGACCTGCAGTCGAGGCTTTCCGTATTTCTGCTGTATCTAAAAACGTACGAAATGAGATCAGATTCTTTGCGTTCACACTGAGGCTAAACAAACCGGATTAGAGCATGTAGTGTGAACGCTCAACAGGCACGATTTCGATTGTGAGTGGTTAACCCCACGTGTGTACGGTGCTGTCTTTTCTCGAGGGCGGAGCGGCGAGTCAAGGCACAGCCGCGACTCATTGCCTCTGACAGCTCGGCACGCGCTCGGCCGCTGGACTTCCGCTAGACCCCAGCCTCCAGCCCAGCATGGCACTTCTCCCTCCCTTTTATCTTCCGCCGCTTGCTTGAGCATCACGCTCCACAGCACCTGGCCACCTCCAACCGCCCCCTCATGCTCCACTCACAAACACACAAACACACACACACACACACACACACACACACACAAACACACCCCCAGGCCACTCAGTGGCGCCGTGCAGCTCACTGTAAATATCCGTGTGCGCTGTGGACTCGCACACACACCCTGTTGCCTGGTGCCGCAGCTGTGCCACATGCTAACAGCGGCAAGTAGGACACAGCTACACAAAAACACACACACACACACACACACTAATACAGAATCCACTGCAGTGACTCAGTAGATAGCACTCGCCTGGTGCTTGGTATGCGACACTGCGCTAGTTAGCTTCGTGACTTTAGCCGCAGCAGGCTAAAAGAGTTTCATTCTAAAGGCCCAGGTGTTATTTTTTTTACTTTCTTCAGCCCTTAAAATGAAACAGGCTGTGGAGGAGTGTTTTAGTGGACAATCAAGTGACCACAACTGATCACAGACCCCCAGATTCAGACATTCACAGCCACGTTTCCTCCTTTCGCGTGGCGGCCCATATCATGTGTGTATGATTAAAAAAAAAAAAATAATAATAATAAAATATCACCATTAAAGTGTATTTACCACAATATTTCTTGTAAAGCTTATTTTTGGGATGCAAAAAATATATAGGCTAATAACTGTTGGCTGCTAACTGCTGTCTGGTGGTGGTTCCAGATCAGGCCGTCCTAGCAAATTCAGCTCAAAAGCAAGTCTCCAACAGTCCGGAAATCTCATTACGGACCAACAGTTAACGTCAAAGTACAGCACATGGTGCTCCATCCATTCTTTTTGGGATGCTCCAAAATCCTGATCTCACTAACGCTCTTGATGCTGAATGCAACCAAATCCTCACAGCAATGCTCCTCCAAAATCTAGCAGAAAGCCTTCTTCCCTGCTGGACAGTAGAGACAGCTCTATTTAATACCCTTGATTTCAGGAGAAACCATGAATGAGCAGACGTCCCAATACTTTTGTCTTTTAACCCTATCAACCTTATAGAGGCTACTGTAAAACCACCGAGGCAAAAAAGGCCTGCAGACATACTGATGGTCACATTACCCGGTTAAGTCCTCACTCTGGGTAGAGAAAGGAGGCGGGAGCGAGCTTCTCGAGTGAAAGGGGGAAACTGTTGTGTTTTAATTGAACACATTTGCGTGTGGAGTCCCCACTCAGCGGTGATTTCCCACGGATCGAGAACCACGCCAAGTGTCGCTTAATGAACGTATTTATTTTGTTTGGTTACAAGCTTCTTCCCGGACCACCACGCGCTCCCACGCGCTCACACACACAGCTTAGCACACACCACTAGCGATGATACGCTCATAAAACATTAATAGCATGACATTTTCACAGACAAACAAACATGCTCTCTCTCCTGCGCTCTGCGCTGCACTGTGCCGAACCAAGAAAGCAAAACAGGCCCTGGCTGGAACCGCACAAGGGCACGGGCCGCCATTAACTTTTCATTCCGATGTGTTATTGGTAAACACCGAGTCAAAATGCACGAGTCTGCGGCGTCTGCGTGAGCTCATTTGCATTCAGTGTGGTTCTGCAACGAGCGCCTCGGCCTGTAGCCCGCGTTCAGGTTCACGGCGTCTGGCCTCTCGGTTTAGCCGACATCAGTTTTCAGCCACTAGAATAATCTTCAAGGATAATGTCATTCCTGTGTGAAAGGCCTCGTATCTTACACTTGTCTTATATCGTTGCTGCAAACACCACGGCAACCACTCTGGTTTCCACTAAACAAGTTAATGGCAACTTCCTGGAATACCATCACATCTGCCTAAGCAACCGGCAAGGATACTATACCAACCGCCTTGCCACCACTAAGCAACTCCCTACTGACCACCTGGCATACCACAGCATCTGCCTAGGAACCATCCAAGATACCATAGCAACCATATGGCAACTGCCTAGTAACACTGTAGCACCAACTCTGCAATATCTTAGAAAACACCTGGGATACCATAGCATCTGCCTAGGAACTATCCAGGATACCGTAGCAACCATATGGCAACTGCCTAGCAACACTGTAACACCCATGCTGCAACATCTTAGAAAACACCTGGGATACCATAGCATCTGCCTAGGAACCATCCAGGATACCATAGCAACCATATGGCAACTGCCTAGCAACACTGTAGCACCAACTCTGCAATATCTTAGAAAACACCTGGGATACCATAGCATCTGCCTAGGAACTATCCAGGATACCATAGCAACCATATGGCAACTGCCTAGCAACACTGTAACACCCATGCTGCAACATCTTAGAAAACACCTGGGATACCATAGCATCTGCCTAGGAACTATCCAGGATACCATAGCAACCATATGGCAACTGCCTAGCAACACTGTAACACCCATGCTGCAACATCTTAGAAAACACCTGGGATACCATAGCATCTGCCTAGGAACCGTGCAGGATACCATAGCAACCATATGGCAACCGTCTAGAAACACTGTAGAATCCATTCAGCAACATCTTAGCCACCACCTCGGATACCATAGCAACTGCCTAGGAACCATCCAGGATACCATATATTAACCATATGGTAACCACCTAGAAACACTGTAGCATCCACTCAGCAACATCTTATTTACCACCTGGCATACCATGTAAACCATCTACCAACATTATAGCAACCACTCAGCAATTTCCTAGAGATCCTATAGCAATCCCCCACATGGGATTCTATAGCCTCTGCCTAGCAGCCCCCTAGTAACACTATAGTGCCTATCCAAAAACCACTTAACAACAAAATAGCAACAACCTGGGATACCATAGCAACCATCTAGCAATATTATAACAACCATCCAGCAACTACTTAGAGACCCCATTGCAATACATGGGATACCCTAGCCTTTGCCTAGCACCTACCTAGCAACCCCCTAGCCACCCTCTGGGATACCATAGCAGCTGCCTAGGAAACATGCCTCATTAACCACCTAGCAACTACCTCCTGAAATACCATTGCAGCCTAGCAACCTTTGCCTAGCACCTACCTGGCAACCCCCTAGCCACCCTCTGGGATACCATAGCAGCGGCTTGGGAAACATGCCTCATTAACCACCTAGCAACTACCTCCTGGAATACCATTATAACCACCTGGGACATCATCTGTCTAGTACCAACAACATGGGATACCACTGCACACATCTAGCAACATGATAGCAACCACTTTGCATACCACCAAGCACCTGCATAGCAACTCTGTAGCAGCCCTCTGGAATACCATAGCAACCACTTTGCAAAAAAACACCACAGTGGTTTATATAGGCAGCTCCTGGATGTGGGAACCACCAGACAGCAGTTAGCAGCCATGCTAACTAGTAGAGTCTAGGGGTCTACGCTTGAGGTGGGGGGGGGGGTGGGACTACGTACATTCGCGCTGTGCTTTATGTAATGTGGCTAACGCTAGCATACTGACCCAGAACCACTGATTTGTTAGCATGTTTTGGTGACGAAACGGCCTTTGCTCATCCTCTAAAATAATCTTTACAGGAAATATTGTGGCTCAGAATCTTGAATGGTAATATGTCTTAATGTGTGTTTTTTTTTTTATCGTACTCTTGATATGGGCCGCAACGCGAAAGCAGGATAATAAGAAAGAGGAAACGTGGCTGTGAATTTCAAGGCGATCCCGATTCCTCCCCTCCATTCCATTATCATAATCTTCAAAGATGCTTGTCTTGTTCATTTTGCTCGTGACCCCGGCAAGTAGGTCATCGAATTTTCCCCGAAGTGACTACAAATAAGAGAGACGTCATTAGAGCGCAGGGCGCGAGGGCGCGAGGGCGCGAGAGGACCGCAGAGCGCTAAACTCCAGTGCTAAAGACAGACAGAAAGAGAGAGAGACGGCTCCTTTAATGCGTTTGATCCCATTCCGAGTAATAAGGAAGCGTGCAGGGCTCCGGCCCGCTCCCCTACGTCGACGGCGGACACAACGCGCTAACTCCAGCTGCGCTATTCTGAGCCACATGTGCAAACAGTAGGCTTTGGTTTCTAGCGGCTCACGCAGGGCGCGCGTTTTTAAAATGCTAATGTGACAAATATGAAAACGGACTGCTCTCAGAACCATAATAACTCCTTAAAAAAACATTTTTGCATTATTGTGTGAAACCTTTTAACATCCAGTGCTTGAAACACCCTTTTCATAAGTCAACGATGATAAACTATACGGACAAAAGTATTGGGACACCCGCTCATTCACTGTGTCTTCTGAAATCAAGAGTATTAAAAAGAGCTGGTCCTGCTTTTGTTGGAGTAACTGTCTCTATTGTCCAGAAAAGAAGGCTTTCTACTAGATTTTGGAGGAACATTGCTGTGAGGATTTGATAGCATTTAGTGGCAAGATTGTTGAGAACGCTGGATGATGATCACAACCTCACCTCATCATCTCAAAATCATTCCAGAGAACACAGCAGTTCTTACACTGCTCCACAGCTCAATGCTGCTGAGGGGGGGGGGGGCTTTATACCCCTCTACTAGCCCACGCCTGGCATTTTAGGCTTAATGTTTATGTTTATCTGCTCCAGGTAAGTCTGGAGTCCTATTCTATTGGCAGCATTGAGCTGTGCAGTACTTTTGGGATACGTTGGGGATGATGATGCGGTGGGGTGGTGATCATCATTATCATCCAACATACAGACCTCACTAATGCTCTTGAGTGCAATCAAATCCTCACAACAATGCTTCTCCAAAATCTATCAGAAAGCTTTTTTCTCTGGACTGTAGAGACAGTTACTCCAACAAAAGCATGATCTTTTTTTTTTTAATAGTCTTGATTGAGGAAGAAATAACGAACAAGCAGGTGTCCAAATACTTTTGTCCAGACAGTGTAGTTGTGTTGAATTCTATAGAGTTTGGGGAAAAGTTTATTTTTAATGGCATACAAGAGCTAATGAGCACAGAAACATGTGAAATCACCCAGAAAACTGCACATATGTGTTTTTTTCTTCTGCGCACTGCCCCAGGCACCCACTCGGGGGGCCACCATCAGTGTTTGGAAGTGCTTGATGCCTGGAGCTACAAGAGAGCCACAGAATGTCCCCTGCTTTCGGCCCAATCACAGAAGCTCTCCACGGTGCCATGCTGAGCAATTCCCACATTTTGCCTTGCCTTGATTTTGCTTTCGCCCAGACTTTTCTCTGCGCTCTGGAAAAGCTCTAGTCAGAAGGGCTGCGGGCCCCTGGGAACAGAGGGAGGCATTGTAGAGGCCGGCTCATGCTTCATGTGCAGCGCGGTGTCAGAAAGTACAACAAGCACTTGAGCTTCCCATCGATGTCTTGACAGTGAATGTACAGTACGTCGCCTGGCCCGTTGTACCGCGGGCCAGCGAACACAAGGCCATTACGACAGAAGACAGTTGTATTCGGCGCCGAGGCTGGCGTCAGAAGACAGGCTGCGGGGCCATTCTTCAGAGAGCGCACCATTGTGGGATAACGTATAGCCTCTCAGTTCCACCACCTGGCTCGGCAGAAAAGCGACGGAGAGGCAAAAATAAAAACTCACGGCGCAGCACTTCGACCCGTCCTACACAGGCCCGCCATGTGGTCGCTCCGGCAAACCGCTGGCCGAAAAAAAAAAACATATTAGGAGGCTAATAAGGGGGCTGTGCGGCCCTAATTTAGCTCGGCCTTCGTGCAGGAATCTAGGTAACGAGCCTGAAATCCTGTACACCTGGCCTTGGCCTATGGCCAGGATGGCATTGATGGCGTAGAGTGGATGATCCGGGATGGCTGGAAGCCAATCTCAGCACAAGGCCGGCCACCGCTGGCCTTCTCATGCTCCATGCTTTTCAGGTTTCCGAACACTGAAATGACAAAAGTATTTGGACACCTGCTCATTTATTGCTCCTTCTGAAATCAAGGGTATTAGCTTATCCTTATCCGTATCCTTACATAAAAAGTCTCTACTGTCCAGTGAGGAAGGCTTCCTACAAGCATTGCTGTGAGGATTTGATTGCATTCAGCAACAAGAGCAGGATGATGGATGATGATCCCCAATTCCTCTACTCTGGATGGAGCACCGACCATCGTTGCAGTGAATACACAGTTGCTCCACTGTGCTCCGCTAGCATTAGGCATGGTGTGAGCAACTGTGAGTAGCTGAATGCATTCATTAGAAGGGGTGTCCAGAAATATTTGGACATGTATGTGTAGTGACTGCACTGGGATTAGTGTTTATATATCCACGCAACTCTAGCAGTGGATTCTGCTCTGCTGGTTCAGCGTAAAGGTGTTGATGCTAATGTGCTACGACAGCACATTTCTGTAAAGAGCTGGTCTTGCCCAAATTGAGCTCAGCTGTAGCATTCGCCAAACCGAAGCCACCGTTTGCTACATTTTACAACATTTGCGATGGTTCCGGCTTGCGTTTATGCTCTGGGAATGTCATCCCGGGAATGATGAGCTAGCCATGAGTCCATTTCCTAGATTAGCATGCTACCCTTCTCCAACGCAGAGAGTGGCGAGCAGGGTGCCATTTCTAACACGGGGATTGTTTTATTCTGTCACTTATGCGCCCAGCAGGCTCCTCTAACGTAGGCTAATGCGATTTACGCCACTTACATTTTTCACACAGCGCGTATTAGCCGGTTTAGTCGTGCTCGAGCGGCGAAGACCTTGCTCAAGGGCGCCGGCGACACTCTCGCCGCACGAGACCCCCTCAGCCCTCTTTCTCCGGCACGTGCTTAGACCCCCTAACCCACCTCCCTTTCCCCCCCAACCCTCTCGCTAGGCGCCGTTCACAGCCTCTTAGCAGCGCAAGACAGGGCCAGTGGTTTCTAAAGAGGCATTTAGGAGATTTAATTCACATCTCTGTCACGAAACGTCAAAATCACAATCTCCCAATCATGCATAATTAAGCGAGCTGAATTAATTCGCGCAGGTACAAAGGAATTTTATATTACTCCTTAGAGAGCCGTGGCTCTTCTCCTGAATACTTGTCTGAGCCCATGACCTTATGTCAAGGATTTCTACTGTTGCTAATGGGAGTAGCTTTCCTTGTGTACTAAGAGTTGTGCTCAACTTTGGGTTCTGTGGTCGAGGGGACGATAAAAAGGGAGGTTATGTGGATTCGAGTCTCAGGTACCACCTCTGCGAGTGCCTTGCGTCTGGAGCACCGCCAACACAACAGACTTCTACAGTAATAATGGGCTATAACCTATAAATAGGCCCAATATTTTAACTTACGCTATACTGACAAAAGTATTGGGACACCTGCTCATTCATTGGTTCTTCTGAAATCAAGGTTATCCTGCGATTGTTGGAGATTTTGGAGGCTTTCGGCTAGGTTTAGCCTTGCTGATAGATAGATAGAGCATTGCTGGGAGGATTTGCTTGCACTCAGCCTCAAGAGCATCAGTAAGGTCAGGATGTTGGGTGAGGATCACCAGCCCACCTCATCATCCCCAACTCCCCAACTCATCCCAAAACTACTGGATGGAGAGAACACTATCAGACATGGTGTTAATAGGTCTGTGTTTATCTGCTCCAGAGAGTCTTTTTATTCTATTCTATTGGCAGTACCTTTCTACAGGGACTAGACAAGTTGTGTGTGTGCATTTACACATCAGTGTCAGCAACTAGTGCAACTTAAAGTAGCTGAATGCATTTATTAGAAAAGGTGTCCACAAACATTTGGAGATATAGTGGATTTAATTTTTTGCTAAGTAGTCATTTTCAATCTTGGTAAATATGAGTTGAGTCTGAATTTCAATTCTCTGGGTCTGCATCCGAGTTATTAGGGTGCAAATCTGAGTCAATTCTATAGGGTCTATGTCCGAGTGAGGTCTTGAGTCCAGTCAAGGTCTTTTGTCTCTGAAGTCTGTGTCCAGTTGAGGTCTTCAATCTCTGGGTCCGTGTCCGAGTGAGGTCTTGAGTCTCTGGAGTCCATGTCCAGTTGAGGTCTTTAGTCTCTGAAGTTTGTGTCCAATTGAGGTCTTTAGTCTCTGAAGTTTGTGTCCAGTTGAGGTCTTGGGACTCTGGAGTCCATGTCCAGTTGAGGTCTTTAGTCTCTGAAGTCTGTGTCCAGTTGAAATCTTGAGTCTCTGGGGTCTGTGTCCATGGAAGGTATTCAATCTCTGGGGTCCGTTTTCATGGAAGGTCTTAAATCTCTGAGGTCCGTGTCCATGGAAGGTCTTAAGTCTCTGGGGTCCGTGTCTAATTGAGATCTTAAGTTTCTGGGGTCCGTGTCCAATTAAGTTCTTGAATCTCTGAGGCCTGTCGCTAGTTGAGATCTTGAGTCTTTGGGGTCCATGTCCAGTTGAGGTCTTATGTCTCTGGAGTCTGTGTCTATGGGAGGTCTTGAATCTCTGGGCTCCGTGTCCAATTGAGATCTCGAGTCTCTGGAGTTTGTGTCCAGTTAAGGTCTTGACTCTCTGGAGTTCGTGTCCATGGTCGAGTCTCTGGGGTTCGTGTTTATGGGAGGTCTTAAATCTCTAGGGTCCGTGTCCAATAAAGTTCTTGAATCTCAGAGGTCTGTGTCTAGTTGAGATCTTGAGTCTCTAGGGTCCATGTCCAGTTAAGGTCTTGAGTCTCTGGAGTCCGTGTCCATGGAAGGTCTTTAATCCTTGGGGTCCCTGTTCATGGGAGGTCTTAAATCTCTGGAGTCCGTGTCCAGTTAAGGTCTTGAGTCTCTAGGGTCCGTGTCCAATTGAGTCTCTAGAGTTTGTGGCCAGGCCAAGTCTTCGTCAGGTCCGGGTCTGAGTATGCTTCCCCATCTCTGTTGATGCTTATGATACTGGTTATTCCTTCACTCCTGTCTTAAATCACCACCTTGTAGTTTTGTTCTATGGCTCTAGATTATTCCGGTTCTTTTCGGTTCTGTGTTTTTTTTTGGGGGGGGGGGGGGCTGTTATAAATCAGACTTTGTCTCTGTGATTAATCCGTTTATTTATTAGGATCTTTCCTCTGGCTGAAGCAAGTTGCCATAATGCATCAGCAATGAGTTTGCTGGCTCTGCAACATAACCACCCCCACCCAACACACATACACCCACACTCACACATACACACTCCCTTCTGGTCTATCATCACCGTATCAGAGTGGCAGAGATGGAGGGGATTTTTCTGGCTACAGAAACACACATCGATCCGCTCGCTGCAGTCTGGGACCAAACCCGCTGACTGTGTGCAAAAAAAAAAAAAAAATGTAGGGAGTTAGGGAAAAAAGTATCTTCAGCTTTTCTTACCCCCCTCGTCCCCCCGTCCCCTCATCCCCCCGCCCCCCGTGTTTGGCTTGCGACAGAAACCCATGAGGTCATGCTCATGCACATCAGTGCTTCCTCTTTTCATCTTTCCCCAGCTTTCTGATCCTTCCCCATCACCCCTCTCTTCCATATCATCATGCCAAAGTTGCCTGAGTTGCTTTGCACTTTGCCCCTCCCCACACCCCAATTGCCACCCCCCCACCCCCAACCCATATCGCCTAGAGCCCACCATTTTCCCCACCGCCATTTCCCTCCCTAATCTCGTCTCCTTCCCGTTCAGCTCCCTCCCCCGTCTCTCCTCTCCTAGCCTCTCCTCTCTGCGGGCTCCGGCAGAGGGATTAGCGCCAGAGTCGATCAGGGCTTTCTGCCACTCCCCGGAGGATGTACATCAGGCATTTCATTAGACACACATTGGGGTCCTTAAATGAGCCTGATATCTGTGTATTAATAAATATGGATTTCTCACCAACTCCCGATTGAGGATTCACATCAGCCCGGGTATTCGCTGCACTCCCCACTGTCGCGTTCACTACTTCTCCATTACCGATATGAGGTCATCGTCAGAGCAGCATTCTTTATACCCACCTATGGGTCAGCTCTGACCACTAGTTACAGCTCTTTTAGTGCTGTGATGGTGGGCAGCACACTGCTGCTACATATGACAGTAACGCATTTCCTTGTGATGAGCAATGCTGAGGAAAGTTGATGCAAGAGATCCACTTTTCAGGAGCCAAACTGTCACTCATGGCCTTCCTCAGCATGTCCTGTATAGACTCTCAGTCGGTTATGAGGGGAACTGGGCCAGTCAGGGTGACAGGTGTGGACACTACGTTCCAACATATTCTGGGTTGGTTAGCTAGACACTGACACCAACTTTCTGAAGCAGATCTTTAACATTAGCAGGAGAACCAAGAAGGCCGGATCGAGCAGTATTTTACACCCTTGAATGCTCTTCAAAATGATCTAAATACTGAAAAAAGCCAGTTTATGAAATGTCAATATTTTGAGGTATTAAGTTACTAATTTGTAGAGAAAAAATGTAGAGAAAATCTTTTTACTTCAAGATACTAATATTTTGAGAAAACAATGCATTTTATTTATTGACATTTTGAGAGTCACTTTATACAAATACTAGATCAAAATATATTTTATATAAAAGTTACTATTTCGAGTTACTAATTCAAAATTTTGTGAAAATAAGTCACTGTTTCAAGATACTAATTTAAAAATGAGAGTCATGTGACTATTTTGAGATTTAAAAAAAATTTGTATTTTAGTAAAATAATGCATTACTTTGAGATACTGTGCCAAAAAGTGATTTTATCCAAATACTAGGCATAATTTTTGAGAAAAGAAGTAATTCTTTTGAAGTACTAGATCAATATTTGAATAAAATAGTTAATATTTTGAGATACTAATTAAAAATATTTATGAAAATGAGTATTTTTAGAAAATAATGCATTACTTTGAGATACTGTGCCAACATTTTGAAAAAAGTGATTTTATTCAAATACGAGGTACAATTCTTAATAAAATAATAATAATAAAATAATAATAATAATAATAATAATAATCTATCAAGATTTAAAGAAAATTATTACAATTTCAAGATACTAATTCAAAAATTAGTGAAAATACGGTACTATTTCAAAATACAAATTCAAAATCCTGAAAACATCACTACTTTGAGATACTCATTTACGAGAATTCTGAGAATAAATGTACTATTTTAAGATCATTCAAATTTTTGAGAAAAAAGTGACTACTTTAAGATACTAATTTAAACATTTGTGAAAATAAGTTGCTACTTTGTGATGCTAACTTAAAATGAGAACGAAAGTTACTATTTCTAAATGACTAATAAAAAAAAACTTTTATTTTGAAATACTAATTTGAAATTTTGAGAAATGTCATGATTATTTTGAGATATGGTCAAAATCCACTATTCACTATTTTGAAATACCACTTCAGAATATCCAGAAGTAGATTATTATGTTAAGATAATTTTTAAAGACAGCCCTGAAAGATCTACTCAGTGGTTGTGGATAAGATGTTGAGGCTTCCAGAGGTTTTGTGGGCTTAATTCAGTGAAACACTGATGAAGGGAGGGGCCTATCTAATGACCCCTGTGAAGAGGTATCGTGGGAGGTAGTGTGGGATTAGTGTGAGGGTTAAGGGAACTGTTAGGTATAGGGTCTTGTCAATGCGTATGGGAAAAGGTGATAGGTTTAGGTGCAGGATTTCATCATCTTCCTGTATTATTTCTCATGAATTCTCAAGTAAATTGAGATGTTAAGAATGAAAAATTGAGAAAATATCATTTCTCTGATATGCAAAATCTAACTTTTGAGAAAATTTGTATTATTTCGTTAATTATTTTTGTGATAATAGTTCAATTACAAGTCAAACTGAGAAAATAAGTCATTATTTCAAGATACCAAAACAAAAGCGTCAGAATTTTGAGAATTTTGAGGCATTCATTCAATATAATACCTCAAATGTAGAGACAGTAAGTAAACAGAGGAGGAACAGATGACTTCTGTTGATAAAAGAGGTGGTATTATCCTGTCCTCCGCTCGTCAGGAATGGCCTTCCACCTCAAAATATGAAGCCCACCGATATTTTATGACAGCGAAATATTGTGGTACACATTGTGTCTTGAATAAGAGCCAAACAGGGGGTCTCGCAGGGTTGGCTCCGCCTGGGCAAATGTGCAGTGCATCGATTTTTTTTGAAAGCGTCGACTGTTCTTATTACGCGCCACGCGAAATAACATATTGAGCCTTTTCATCGCTGATGATGTTTGAGGCCGAGCCCAGTCACTGACAGCACCTCCACCACCGGGCAGATTGATGTCTGAGGACATGAAAGCATGAGTATTTATATTCATGTGTACGCCATCAGGTTTCATTAAAAAGCCGTAGAAGTGACGGACAGCGTCAGAAAATAGCTCCCTTTTTCAACCAGTCGGTTCAAATCACCCACCTAATATCAGCCGTGTTATTAAAGAGAAGGAGGAACCTCGCTGCTCCGGCTCCTGTGGAACCGCTGTCATTCACTGAACAGAAACGTAGAAGAGCGAGACACTGGGCTTTTGATAATGGCTGTTTATTTATGGACGAGCAGGCTGTGCAGTCTCCAAATGAGCTCTTAATTAGTTAATTGGTTTATTAGGCCAATTGCTCCCATGGCAGCCGGTGTGGTTTGGCTGTCATTTATCGAAGGTGAGAAGTTGTGGGGGGGATTGGGGACAGACGAGAATAGAAACATTAAACCAATGGTGTCACATCGCGATCCTCAATCAGAACTGTCCCCACGTTAGCTGGCAATTTCCCCCTGCAGGACCTGGAGAGAGGTGACTTTCAATTAGCAGAATTACTGTAATTAATCAGATATGCGAGGAAGCGTAATGAGAACAACAACAAACTGTCTGGGGCTGTCTTAGCCAGGGCTGTGAATCAGCAGCATGTTCACTAGCCCACAAGTTACTGTCACTGTATGTCGTATAACCCATTTTTCTGCTCTTCTCTCATTCTTATACTCATACCTTTCTGCTGGACCTGATGGACGTCATTTCTCACATGTCAAGTTGGAACCTCTCAAAGCCATATTCACACAGCCTCCAGCTTCTACCTACCTACACAAACTACCTCAAAGCGACCCAGCAGCATTTCTATAGGTTTCTATAGAGTACTAAGAAAAAGGGCTGTTGGGCTCTTTGACCAATAGTTGGAACCTGGAAAATTCATGATAATGAAGTCACTATTTTGAAATATCAAGCAATAGATGATCTTCTAAGAAGGGCAGCCATGAAGTTGAAATTGTGGATTAGATAGACTGAGGTTGGGTGGGGTGGGGAAGGTGTGGAAGGTGTTGTAGTATGGTGAGAGATACAGGCTGCTTGGGCTGCTTGGGCTGCTTGAACTCCAACCCACAACAGAACCTTTTTTTTTACAAGGTAACAAGTAAAAGCATCTATAGAAGGTTTCCCACCAAGCCGAAGAAGCCCAAGAACCCTTTACCTGAAAAACGACAATTTGAACCTATGACCCCCAGACCATAGTGGTGGCGTATGAGGCCGCTGAGCCACTCAGAGCCCAGATCGCCAGTTCCTCCAAGTTCATTCAGTCATACAGCCCCATCATAAACTGCAGACAGATATTGATGGCATTGTCCAAACTGACAAAAGTAGAATTTAATCTTGTTTTGAGTCGCAGATCTTTTGTTTCTGGATTTGATGATTTGATAACCTACATTTTAGCATTATTAGAAATATTGGGTTTTATCTTGATTTGATTTATTTGGGTTCTGTTGTGTTTCAGCTGAACTCAGTTGGGCTATCGGGTTCGAGGCGAATTTTCAGGCCTGATTAAGGCTCTACTACATGTTGGACAACATGGTTTGTAAATGATGGAGAGTGATTTATAGAGGTCGACAGCCCTTTAGAATGCCTGGAAAAGTAAGCTGTGGGAGTTTTTCCGAGACCTTAAGGGGCTAGACCAATTACTGCTTGTTTTTCCCATCTTCTGATGAAGCTGAAAGATGTTCTATCAGGTTAAAAGAATAAACTGAACCGCTTGGCTCCAACTTCACTCATTCCCTGCAGCTTCCAGATGCTGGCTTGCCAAAAACTGGGCTGTGTACTGCGGAACCAGCAATTTACTTTAAAGCATATTCAGAAGCAGGTATGGGCTATAAGTCATATGCTGAAGAAGAACACGTATACAGCGTAGCAGATGGTGATGTTCAAGTGGTGAGGAAACTACAAATGCCTACAGGAAATGCTGCACTTACTGAGTGTCCTTGATTATTGGGTATCTTGCCAGGGGTTAAACTGTATTGTGTATTTCTGAATGGCAGCTTGACTCCTGACAGGTCATGTAGCCTGGTATATTGGACTTTGGAGTCATCTCTGAAGCCCACGCATTGCTTAAAGACATACGATGAGCGTTCTCATTGCTACAGGTCAGTATTACAAGCTCTCGAAGTCTCTCAAACGGTTAGTCATAAATGGCCTACCAGTCTACCAGTCTGCAGGAAGCATAGCTGTCTTTATTTTATTGCCGTCTATTGCAAATGACCCTGTTTTAGTCGCATACTAGCAATTTCTCGAGTGGCTACTTTTACTCTGATGTAAGTGCATTCTCCTTGAAGCAACACATTCAGTCCACATGCTCGCTACTGTTAATATGAAGCCTCACTCTCACACTGACAGCCCCAGGTCCATACTAACCAGGATTTTCTGGTCTCTCGTGCTTGCTGGGCAATGAACACGATCAGTGTTGTGTGTTGTGTTGTAATATGCCGGAGGCCGGCTGTACTTTTTTTTTTTTCATCCCACCCACCAAAACACCAACACTTCCCACCTTCTGCACTGCAACTTAGTTTCAGCACAGGATACCACTAGCCAGTCTTAGTACAGGACCAAGCTACTAGCCTGGGGTTGACCAGTCGTGATCTTGGAGTTACATTCTGTCCTGGGTCAGATGTTCCTTAATGCATTTCAGCACACCAGCACACCCCACCTTTTGCATAAGAACTGACGGGTAGTTCATGCTAGCTAGTTCCAGCACAGGAGGCCACCGGCCAGTCCAAGTACAGGGTGACCAGTCTTGATCCTGGAAATACCTTCAACTCTGGCGTGTCCACTTGGGTGGGATGTTTCTGAAAGCCTTCAGCACTTGGATTAAGGTTGGAGCTAAACTTTGCTAAGGTTAGAGATCACCAGAGCCATGATTGGGCACCCCAACACTTATGTTTATCCAGTCCAGTCTCACAGGAGGTGGGATAGTGCAGGGCTGACAGGTACCCTGGCAATACAAGGGTATTGGACCACTGTCTGTAAAATTGGACAGGTGAGTACAGGCATGTCCAATCGTGGTCCCAGTCCCTGACCCATTAAACTTGCCGGTCCAATTTCATAGAAGGCAAGATTGTAAAGGCCACTGGGGGTGGGATTACCTGAACAATCACACTAGCTGTCAGAAGAGAATACCATCAAAGCCCAGAAGGTGGGACACTTCTAGTGCACAGGTTGCAAGATACGACTAGCCTATCCTCGTGCTGCAGGACTACAGATGGAAGGAACAAAATAGTACAAGCAGGCTCCAGAGTGTGTGGGGATTGGTGGAGGCGTTAATAAGGGCGCATGGTTGGCAGATACCTTCAGCGATAACAGCTCTCCCTCTCAAGGCCAAAATGTGTGCACTTGACCAAAAGCAACCCGCCCACACCCGTGTTATGCAAGAAACATTCAGATGGCTCGGCCCCAGTGGAACTTCTTTCCAGTGATAACACAATAATAATAAGGCTGCTTTACATGGAAAGTCTTTGCAAATGGCGTTCCACGGGTGCAAATGATCTGTCAAACTATTGTTTCCCATTCAGCAATATGCACAGTGTTTTAGCTAATTGACTGTGTGAATGCATTGGTTTCTAACAGGCTCTGCTGAGCAAACGCTACCCAAACAAGTCCTTTGGGAATTAAGGAGATCAACAAATTAGCCCGTTCAAAGCTATTTTGGAATTTGTAAAGCAAATAAGGAAGGAACAATGAGGTCCAGCGGAACAATAGGACATGGGGAAAACTACCAACCCAGCGTCTTCCTGGACACGGCGCTCCCTGTGTGGGCTTTCGTCATGCAGAACTGCAGCTCTGTAAAGGACAGTGTAAATATGACGAATAGGCTATTCCTCTTCGGAGCAGTGCAATCACAGATGGTACACGCCCTTGCTGTACGTGATGAAGTCCAGAGGCCTATGCAAAGGAGGTATAGCGCAACCGTTTCGCATTCAGCGTAATTTGTTCTAGAGCAGTGCGGAGAGATAAAGAGAAACCCTCGGCTCAGGCTCGGGGGCAAACTTTTGCATTGTGTGCCAAGTGCGATTTCCCAGAGAGGAAACGGGGTGGCGCGCGCTATGGTTCGGTTCACAGATCACTGAGTTTAATTAGGCCTGATGTGTGCCGCCAAGGGGGTCTCCAAAACACTGGGCCACATTCTACTCATATTCCATCATTCAGAGACTGAGAGAAAAGAAAAGGATTGGTGGGTGGATGGATGGATGGGTGGATGGGTAGAATGGGTGATGGATGGAAAAAGTCAACTGAGGACAAGATAACTTGCCTACCAGTCTACAAAGTCTCAGGAAGCATGAATATACCAGTTGGTATCTATTGGCAATAACAGTTGGCCTAATTCACAAACCGTCTTTAACCCCACCCCCGTCCTTAACACCCTATGAACCCCTAGCAGGCCGAAAGTGGTATTACAATTGTCTATGACCAAAGAATAGCCCCACCAGGTTGCACAGAAGTCCTTGTAGTTACTGACTCATACGCCTTAGTGTGTGATAAGCCTTGGAGTGTTAAGCGGTTAAGGAAACAATAAAGGTCCTGATGTTCACCAGTGTTTTCTTATTTGGATTTTTTCCCATTTTGGAGGACAGTGGGATCCATTGTTGTAAACGCGGCTGTGAACAATTCTGCGCTTTAAAAACATCAGGAATCTGACATAGACTTTCCGTTAGAACTTTTCTCAACAACAAATGAAAGAAATTTGTTCCGAAGAAATTGGTGAAGGGGTCCAATGTTTTTACTCCCATTCGTGTACTTTCTGGAGTGGATTCTCCTTGAAGCATCACTTTACCTGTATTCAAACAGAGGTTTTCAGTTCTCGCTCTGCTACTCTTAATATGTGGATTCACTCTTACACCGACAGCCCCAGATCCATATTAGTGAGGATTCTCTGGTCTCTAGTTGCTTGCTGGACAATGACCATCCATATTCCAACACACCAATGCATCTAGTGTGGGACTAGGGTTAGGACTAAGACTACCTGGTAGTTCGTGCTGGATAATTCCAGCTTCGGAAGCCACTAGCCAGTCCCAGTAAAGGACAAAGCTACTAGCGCAGGAGTGAGTCATCCTGATCTTGGAGAAATAACACCATAAAGAATCCGGAGTCCCTGAAGGCCTTCTTTACTTAGATATTTAGAGTTTTTTTAAGCTGAACTCTGTAGGGCAAACTTATAGGAGGCCAGTTACACCCCTTAGTTTGGCTTGGATATTGTTATCCTCCGTTGTATTTCAACACGTCCAACCTTCTGCACTAGGCCAGACTTAATGTTCATGCTAGCTTGTTCCAGCACAGGGGGCCACTACCCAGTCCTAGTACAGGACCGAGCTACTAGCCCAGGGTGACCAATCTTGGTCTTGGAGATACTTACCGCCCTGGAGAGTCCACTTAGGTCATATGTTCCTGAAGGCCTGCATCACTTGAATTAGGGTTCGAATTAGGGATCACCTGGATTGCAGTTAGACACCCCCATACATGCCAATCCAATCTCACAGGAGGCCAGGTTTAACTCCCAGTCATTTTCCAACACACCCCACCTTCTGCACTTGGCCAGACTTGATGTTCATGCTAGCTTGTTTCAGCCCAGGAGGCCACTAGCCAGCCCTAGTACAGGACCAACCTACTAGCCCAGGGTGACCAATCTTGGTCTTGGAGATACTTACGGCTCTGGAGAGTCCACTTGGGTCAGATGTCCCTGAAGGGCCCGCATCACTTGAATTAGGGTCCAAGCTAAACTTTGCAAGGGTGATGGATCACCCAGATTGCAATTGGATTGCAGTTAGACACCCCCATACAAGCCAATCCCATCTCACAGGAGGCCAGGTTTTCTTCCCAGTTGTATTCCAACACACCCCACCTTCTGCACTAGACCAGACTTGATGTTCATGCTAGCTTGTTTCAGCACAGGAGGCCACTACCCAGTCCTAGTACAGGACCGAGCTACTAGCCCCGGGTGACCAATCTTGGTCTTGGAGATACTTACGGCTCTGGAGAGTCCACTTGGGTCGGATGTCCCTGAAGGCCTGCATCACTTGAATTAGGGTTCGAATTATGGATCACCTGGATTGCAGTTAGACACCCCATACAAGCCAATCCCATCTCACAGGAGGCCAGGTTTTCCTCCCAGCCATATTTCAACACGCCCCACCTTCTGCACTAGACCAGACTTCATGCTAGCTAGTTTCAGCACAGGAGGCCACTAGCCAGCCCTAGTCTTAGTCCTCTTGGAGAAACCTTCCACCCTGGAGAGTCTGCTTGGGTCAGATGGTCCTGAAGGCCTTCATTGCTTGGATTAGGGTTGGAGCTAAACTCACCAGGACCGAGATTGGATACCTATGTACTGTACCTCATATCCCATTATTCAAAGAGAGGGAGAGAAAAGGAAAGGATGGATGGGGTGAGCTGGGGACAAGCTGAAGGCTACTGGGAGTCCTCTCGTCTGATCACTTGCCTTGGCTGTATGTTGTAAACAGACGCAAGCTTGCTAAACACTCGCAGTGTCACATTTGACATTAGTTGACCTCTAATGTTGATGCGCTAAGCTCACGGCATAGCCGTATCTCAGCCGTTATTTCAGCACTGACATTTTATCTTTCTTCAGAAGCGGCCGGCTGTGCGCTTTGGGTGTAGGAAGCCTTAATAAAACTGGGGCCGTGGTCGTCAAGGAAAAGTTTACGAAGCGCTGTCAGTCTCGCGCGGAGCGGAGCAGGACCGTAACATCGAGTCAGTGTTCTCATTAAGATAAAAGGTTACTGTCTCTTAAAGCAGCCTAAGTCTCTCAAGTGCATTTAATTAGCCGGTCAAGTGGAAATGAGAGGCATCCTGCTCCTTAACGCAAAGCTTAAATGTAAGTTGTTCTATACCCATTTCCTTTATTGTTGCATAAATCCTCGTGAAAAGCCCTCTGCTATATTTAAAAGCCGTGTGCTTAGAGGGTGACTCACCTACAGAAGACTGCAGCTTACTGTTTAGCACATCCCTTTGTTTCTCAGAGCTGGATTCTTTTCAGCTGAGCGTTTTCCAAATTCAATATCATAATCACCACTCCACACGGAGCCAAAGGCGCTTTCCATCATCCCAACAGTTGCTGGAGGACTCTCAGAACCAGAGACGCAGAGAGAGAGAGAGAGAGAGAGAGAGCTGGACGGGCGAGAGCCAGTGATACAAGTCCTTCGCTTGTTAATATCGAAGAGCGCATGGCAAAGATTAAAAGGGTCGCAGCATTCATTTTTGCATAGCTAATCAAAGAAACAAGACAAATAGGAGAGCTATGACTCCGGGGGTGGGGTGGGGTAAGGGGGTCACTGTGATGAATGATCATTAGCCAAAGAATGCTAATCCTTGGAATTGCTAATCCTGATGTTCCGCTCGTCTTGGACAGGAACAAAAGAGAACATGGTCCGTTAAAACAGCCTGGTGTGTTTATCGCGGCCTCTCCTGTAAATCCAGCCAGTTAATCAGCGTCTCGCTCTGGGCATGTGCAGACGGGCCTCTCCTCTGTCTCCTCTGTCAGGCCTGCTAATGAACTTCAGCAGGCTAATTAAGCAGCAGAGCCACGATTAGCACCGAGGTTAGTTCGCAGAGATGCCGGTCTGTCCGCCGTCCCTCTCTCTCTCTCGCTCTGTCTCTCGCTCTCGCTCTCTCCGGGTCAGTAAACACTTTCTCGTCTCGGCAGGGCCGTTTGTACGGTGCCCATTGTCGCAGCGTAGCCGAGGCCGGAGGACGCACTGGCAGGAGAGACAGTAAAACAGTAAAACTAATTAGCCGCCTGTTCTCTGCTGCTAGGAGCCATGCGAGGAGCCTGAGCGAGGAGCCTCGTCCCTATACGCCGAAAGCTCTCAGCGCTCTCACTGCTCTGCTCATTCACTGGGATGAAAACAGGAGTAAAAAAAGAAAAAAGCATGCGGCTGCTCCTCCTTGAAGTCATTTCAGAAACATGTATAATCTCTTTAGAAAGAAGTGTTTGGGGGGTTGAGGGAGTGTATGGAATTTGGGGGGGGGGGGATATTGGAGCGTTTTTTTATTCCTGGTCTCCCGGCAGAGATGCTTCAGAAAGAAAGCAAAAAGGAACAAAGAGACGCCAGGGACCGGGACCGGGACCGAGAACGAATCCGCTGATTAAATCAAGCCGGCGCGGTCCCTCTGACGACGCAGGTTTGGGACCTGCCGTCGTGCCTGCCCCGCTCTCCCTCTCTCTCTCTCTCTCTCTCTCTCTCCACAAAGAGGGCCAGGCCAGGTGGGCTGGTGAGTGACGGAGTGGCTCTGGGAGCTGGGCTCCTTCTGTTCTCCAGGGCTGAGATCCTTCAGGTACCTCTTAATTAGCAGCTCATTAAAACCAGAGGAGCAGAGGTAAAAAAAAAAACACTGAACAAAACAAATGCAGCCGGAATGATTATCTAAATATGGAGTTGAACTTTGCAATTAAGATCCGAGGAGAGGAGGAGGAGGGGAGGAGGGGTAATGAAAAATTAGGGGAGGAGACAGCCACACCTGGACTGCCTACTGGCCTGCTGGCTGCCGCCTTGCTGTCCGAGCCCCCAGGTGCACCTTCAGGTGGCGGCGCCCACCAGAGAGCCAATTTAGACTGGTTAAGCGTGGGTGCAACCGAATTCCCAAATAGCAGAGCAGAACAATACTTGTAGACTTGTTTACTGGGGTAACTATGATCTAATCAAGTCTCCCTGTAGGAGCCACTTCAGTGAAGGGGGACAGAAATAGAGAATGCTCCACAGAGTAGAAACTCTTTGCAAGCGAAAGGGGGAAAAAAAGGGGAATGAGAAAAGCAGGGTGCCGCATCTAGTGGGAAATCACTGCCGGCTTTCGCTGCGCAGCTTCCTCGCGATTCCTAAACAAGCCTGGTTTTGATTTCATCTCGATCAATGTCAGAAGATTTGCGACACTTGATGGGAGCGATACACAGTGTGGACTGTGCAGCGCTTAACCCGCTCCCGATTCGCTCCGGCTGTCTGAGTGGCAGTGCGATTCTCCCAGCAGCTGGGCTGACACCTCAACTTAAGACCGAGTCTTACACCGGGTCTCATTAGAGGTATGGAGAGAAAAAGGCCCTGGCAGCTCTTTCCCGGGGAATCTGCCCTCGTCTCAGCCTCACCTGAGGTCTGAAAGGCCTTGCCGGGATGCTTGGAGAAAGAAGCAAGTAAAAAAACAGAGCAGATATCACTGTCGACAGGATAGAGGAGAGCGGAGTGATGCGAGAAGCAGATCCAGCACATCATCGACAGAGGCGAACAAAGCTTTGGCTTTGGCTCAGGGGGTGTGTTTGTCTTTCTCAGATCAATAGCCCCTCCGCTGACGCTCTGAAAGACAATTTATGAGCCATAAAGGACATGGGCGATGCTTTCGTTCTACTTCTCGCTTTCATTCTCTCTGTAAGTCTGTGTGTGTTTGTGTGTGTGAATCTTTTCCATAACTCTCTCTCTTGCCATCCCTCTCTCTCTTTCTTCGGTACCCACCTCCTCCAGTCTTCTGTCTTTCTCTCTCTCTCTTTTGCCAGCTGTGCTTGGGGGCATAGGGTGATGAGGGCTCTCTCGTGCCTCTCCAGATGGTTCACTGAGCAACAGCTGCCACTAGGGGGGTGGGGGAGGAACCGGAGGGGGGGTCTTCGAGGAATGATTACAGATTCCTGAAGCGACCAGGTGAAAACGAGGGAAAATAAGAAGGAAAGAAAGAAAGAAAGAAAGAAAGCAATCAGTTGTTGGAGCCGAGGTTTTTTCGCCACCTTTTGCTACAGTGACTCATTGCTGTCTGGGCCGGAGCAGTAGTGGAGCTACTACACAGCGCAAGATGTAATGACCCAGGCACTGACCTTGTTATGGGAGGGCAAGAGGTGTCGTTTTCCGAGGGTGAAGGTGAGTGTAGCTATTAGCGGGGCACCGCACACGAATTAATTAGAACTGCGTGCAGTGCCATAAATGATAAATGCTCCAGTGAAAGTGTATGCAAGTGTAGTCTGGGTTTGTTACTATGAATAAGAAGATTTGATATGCAGGTGAATTATAAATGAAGAGCGCTGAACCTCTAGATTGCTCAGCTAGATGACCTTGTTGTTTTCAGCCGGGTGAGGCCTTCTGCTGAGTTGTCTGCCTTTGAATAAGCAGTAGGGCGCTTTCGTCCCAAGGCTCATTCATTCAGGGATTGAAATGGACCAGAATAGGTGCCCCCGCTATGATGGTAATATATGGTATATCCTTCATCCAAAAGGGCTGTTTGTCTGGACATATGCTATTGTTAATGGTGATCGTTAGAGGTAGCTACAGCTGCCTTATTGGATGTTATGTGTGCACCATAAGGCTTTGTTGTAATTTCGTGAAAATAAAGGCTTCTAAGTCATTCTATTCCAGGAACCTTAGTTCTTTAGTTCCCGTTTACAAAATTAGTTATTTGTGTCATGGCGGGTTAGGCCAGACACAGAGGGATGAACACTCGCAGAGATGGGTCCAATGCAAGTATATTTATTAACGGAACACAGGATAACAGAAAGGGGTGAATGTAGCAAAAGGCAGCAAGTACAGGGCCAAGCGATAAACCAAACACAACCGTGGCAAATCAAAGGGACAACACAAAACACACCTGAGGCTGGAGGGACTCTGGGAGCTGAGCTAGGTGGTAGGAAAGGAATGGGAAGGGAATATCAACGAAAATCAACAGGCAGTGCCTGGGGAAAACACAGGGAAACTAAGGCTGTGCTAGTCTGGCGTTGGGGAAACTAGAAGATGGGGAAACGAGAGCTGGGGAACCAGCTGCAGAACCCAAAAGGGCAAGGCCGAAACAAACCTGGTACCGATGCGTGATCCGTGACCTTGAGCAGAATAGCCGGATTGAGAGCAGAGGGAATCCCTCCCTGAAACATGAGTGAACCTCGCTGGATGCCCAAACCTCAGAGTAGATTGGTAGTCGACGATGGAGTTCAGCCGAAGCTGGCCTAAACACTACAAGGAAAAACGGGAACCTCTTGGACAACCTCAAGGTTCCTAGACCATAAACTATATAATCCAATTCTCGGCATGCAACAGAGCGTCAAAGCCCTTTAAGTACCCCCAGCCTCAGGTGCAACACATTAACTCAACAAGACATAACAAACCTGAATCCAAACACATGAACATGAACAAAACACTGAACCGAACATACATGACGCAAATGAACATGAACCGAGTCCTAGAATCCAAACCAGAACGGAAACACAACAAAAGTCCTTCTGTGAGCCTGTGGGCGGGGCTCGGCATCGCTCCGGGGGAAGGCGCGATACCGAGGGGCTGACAATTTGAAGATCCATCCACTGAGAAGTTCTTTAGAGTTCGGTTCTCTTAAAGAGGTGGTCCTCTGGGAATTTTCGGATGGTATAGGACATCAAAGTGTGGGCTGGCTAGGAGTGGACCACTGCTTTAGGGAACCATAAGTGGATCCTCTTTGGCAGTAGTCTCAACCCTGGTCCTAGAGGGCTGCCCTGCCCTGCACGACAACAAGCTCTTCCTGAGGTGACCACTTTTTGGGACCTTTGTTTTTATAGGCGTAGGAGTGGTGTTGGCCCGCTGGGGTTAACGGCCCACTTGTATGTAGTCGTTAGAGGGTTTGACTCACTCTTGTGTTGAGATGCTGTTCTGTCTTTTGACTCTGATCTTATTCTCCGGTTGCCCTTTCGTGGCCAGGCTAGTGCTTTGCGTTTTTCGTTAGTAGGCTAGCCACTAACAGAAAAGATCAGGACTGAAGAAGACAGAAGAAAGGTAAACACACTGTAGCTGCTGGGAAACTGCTGGAAAGATCAGGTCTGTTTTGATAGGGGTAGAACAGAAAGCTGGACACTTAAGAAAAGCAATAAATGCCAGAAATAGTCATGGTATTCCTGCCGAGCAAATACTGCATAGGTGCAATGCCGCATACCAGGGAGTATGGTCCATTTCAATTGCTGTATCTGTCCAAAGCATTGTCTGACAGAGCCTCCCCTCGCTGTGCTGCATTATAACCCCCGCACCGCTCTTGATTTCACCCCCGATGCGCCACCCCTGCTCATGCCAAATTATCTCCTGCACATGTTAATACAAGGGCAGGGAGGTCCATTTACCGAGGCGTTTTACTACAACCTTTGGGAGGAGGTGAAGCGAGAGTTAGAGGAGACTGGCAGGAACAGAATCAGCTTGAACTCTGTGTCACAGATGAGCTCAGAATAGAAAAAGGAGAAGCAGAAAGGCCTTGCCTTGTTCTACGGCCCTGGAGTTTCCCCTGCCCTGTGCATTTAAGTGATTTCACTCATTAGTGCTCTCACCAGCCTGAGTCAACTCACCAGGCAATTACCAAGTTCAAGAACTTTGAGAACTTGGAGATGGAGAGGTGGTGGGTTACCAGAAGTTGTCATGAGAAATGGAAGGTAGAGATGGCAATAGGACGAAGCTTCAGGCATGGTCCGCTTGGATGTAGTCGTTGAGGATTTGAGCGACACGTTATATGTAACTACCCGGTCAGTTGGCAATTTCTCGACATTTGAGCTTAAACTTGGAGATGGAGAGGTTACCAGAAGTTGTCATGAGAAATGGAAGGTAGAGATGGCAATTGATAGGACATAGGATTTGAAACAGGAGAGGCTTCAGGTAGGTCCGCTGGGTGTAGTCGTTAAGTGTATCTTAGAGGATTTGAGCGACATATTGTACGTAACTACCCAGTCAATTACCAAGTTCAGGAGAGGTGATGGGTTAGGAGAATTGTTGGCACTTGTTCCATACGAAGCAAGAGGAACTTCAGGCATGGTCTAGATGTCTAGAACTAGGACTGAGACACAGCAGTCTGCAGGACCCATTATTTTTGCTCCAGTCCAACATATAGACACATCGAGATGGACAAAAACCAAAATGTGGGCTGTCTGGGGACTGTTTGAGAACCAGTGGTCTAGAGCAGTGGTTCCTGGCCATGCTCTGCTCTCAGGAAGAGCCTTTAAATTAGTTGAGTCAAGTATGTAGCGCAACAGCAAAATGTGAAGGGCAGGCAGAGCTACAGGACCAGGACCAGGGCTGGAAGCCACTGCCTTACAGCATATCTTTCCTTTTCACCCTCGTCCAGAGAGACCAAAGTCCCTGTCTGCTTCGAACAAGGCCTGCTTTCTTTCTCGATGTGTGGGAAAAACGCAAGTGCAAGTGGTGGAGGGGCACTGGGAGACTCGTAATAGAGGGAGAGAGAGTGAGTAAGAGAGGCCAGTGCAAGGAGATGGAGGGAACCCGCATGCCTCCGTGCATGACAATGAGGAGACCATTCAATTAGCGTCAGTTTATGGCCTCTGACGTTGATTACCTCAGACAGGCCAGCAGATCTTGGCCCCCACACTGATTAAAATAAGCGCAAGCGGGAGCAGGGCAGCATGGAACTATGGGAACTATTAGGTTCTCCTTTTCAGAAGTCGTCATGGGGACACAGGCAGTTCGCCACGTTCTCGTGGCCTTGTCCCCTGTACGCACATGTCAGTCATCAAGACTGCGGTTAGCAGACTGTAACCATGGCAGAACAAGTACGTGGGGGGATTGAAATATGAAGGAAGTTGCTAGTGTTTGGATTTCCGTCTTCTAGGGCTGTGGCAAGCTCTTGCCAAGAACCTGGACCTGGACGATACAGGGATTACAATTCATATATTGCGATATATCGCAATACTGTAAGCAAGGCGATATATTGGGGCAAACACACCATAATTTGCATAAAATCTGTGTAAAAGAAATGTTGGCTGCTGCTCAGACTGTGAGAAGAGCGTAGAGACGTCAGGTCACGTCATTATCGGACAGTCCTAACATCGGAATGGACGTCATAATGGGAGCCGTCGAATGCTTACCGTTTCCTGATAGTACCCCACACGGGTGATGGAATTTGTCACGGATGATATTTGAGGATGATGGTCCGGTTATGCGTGCGTCACGTCTAATGGCTTCCAGTGCGAGAAGCCCAGCGCCAGCCGCATCGGGACGGCTATTCATCATATTGACACTTACATTATTTGTCATCATGATAGATCATCTATTAATTTGTTAAGCCACTGCAATCCCCGCTCGCTAACAGTGGACGGCCTGCTTGTTGCGAGAGACTGGCAACACTTTAAAGGGCAGTTTAATTGAAGGTTTTCATTAAGATTGCGCACAAGACGCTGCCAAAAATCCATCATAAAGCCCCTTGACAGGTTTCCCATTTAAATACTGATATCTCATTTAAAGTTGGGCGAGCTGGCAGAGGGACAGATGGGGCAGGTAAAGTCACTCAAACATCAGAGCTAAAGAGAGAGAGCGAGAGAGAGAGCTAGGAGAGATGTATGTGTAGGTGTGTGTGTGTGTGTGTGTGTGTGTCTGTTTTCCTTTCTTTCACTCTAGGCAAAATACTTGTCAGGCTCCGGGCTGCATAATTGCACGCGCACAAAAATAAACACTGACATTAACGTTGCAAAGGCCAGCCGGTGCAGAGTCTGTATCTCCGAATCTCGTCTCCAGCTAAAAAGGCTGCTGACGGACAGGTTTGACGTCCAGCGAAGGGAAAGAGAGAGTGTGGGAGGAAGGGAGGGGAACAGAGGGAGGGAGCACAACAAGCATGCAGGCCTCTTTTTAATCGCTCTTCACTCTCCGCTACCGGCTTTGCTTTGTTTTTATTTATTTATTAAATCTTTTTTTCTTTTTTCTCCCCCCCGTAATTCATCCCAGAGCCACTGACCCACTCAATTAAATTGCAGATTTTCCTGTCTGGAGGTTGAGCGTGTCATGCCTCTTTCTTGTGAAAATAGGGGATGGAAGGAGGAGGGGGGGGCAGCTGGAGAGACAAATGAAAATATCGCAAATTTCCGTATTCAAGCAGGACTCGGGGGTGACGGGGAAATGTGATTGCCGCGGTAATTAAGAGAAGAAGGCGAGTAGGAGGGGTAGAGAAACAGGAGGGGAGAGAGAGGGAGAGAATGCAGTCGGGGGAAGGTGTTAGTCATATCGCTAATGCGTTCGCGACAAGATTACAGAGGGGAGAACAAAAGAGGATCATTGGTGGGAGGGGCAAGGGAGCTGTCCGTGGTACCTCCAGGCTGTCAGGACGTGATGGCTGACAACCTCTGCTTGGCAAAGGGGTCAAACGTGCCTGTGGTCGTCTAGGGTGTACGCATGTGTCTGTGTGTGTGTGTGTGTGTGTGTGTGTGTGGCAACCCCTTGACCATTTCTTGACTAGCACAGCCACACACCTTCAGTCAAAAGAAGGTCAGACAGTACCAGAGTAGAGCTGTGTCTCAATGTCGAATCCGCAGGTGGTCTGTAGAGCTTTGTCATAGACAGTCGAGACGGCCCTAGCAGGCGGTACCAACAAGATTCAGCTAACTAATGACATGCAGCGAGACATGTTTAAAACATTAAAGGTGCCCTAGAATGGAAAACTGTGTTTGTCTTGGAATGGTTGAATAATGAGACTTCAGAACCCACAGAATTTACATACCCCCAGCCCACTAGTCAAAGCCTTTCAAGGCTAAGCGCAATGGCTACTTTAGGAGAATACGGGAGTGAGGCTAAAAAGGCTAAAAGAGAATACTGGCCGATCCACACCAGAAGCCCTTCCAGCTTCAAGTACGGCTCGGCTCGACCCGCCATCCTTTAAGGTCCACGGAAGACGAGCGTCCAGACTTTTTTCTGTTCTGCACCGAAGTGGTGAAACGAACTTCACCTGGGTGTCCGAACAGCAGAGTCCAACGCTCGCTGTCCTCAAACCCAGACTGAAGACCCTCCTCTTCTGAGAATACTTGGGTGAATAGTAGAGGGGTCTCCTTACTGACTTGTGTTTAGTAGAGTCTAAGATTAGAGGATCTTTGAATTATTAGTCTATTCAAACTAGCTGAGGTTTTTCTTGGGAAAATAGCAAAGCACTTTTGTAAGCGTCTGCTAAATGCCTTAAATGTAAATGAACAGAGGAAGTGCGCCTGCTGGTATCTTTGGGACGGCCTTGGGGAGAGCTAGTCTAAAAGCCAACCCTAGCAGTCCCTACAACAATCTCTGCAGCTAGCTAACCTAGCCACTGGACACCGAGAAGACCCAAAGAGGACAGCAAGATAATTGTGAAAATAGTTACAAATAATAATGACACAAATAAATACAATAATTGGTACAGGTCTAAAACCAATGCTAGGCTAGGCTGTGCTACGCTCTGCGGCTATGAATGATTGCGGTAAGCTCATTTTTCACAACCCCTCTGCTAAACAAAAACCAGTGTTTTTTTATTCTAAGGCAAAGTAACAGGGTGGTAAATATGCTTGTAAAACTGCATCTGAGCATTTTTCACTCCAAATAAACTCACACCCTTCCTATTTATACATCAGACAACAACTTAAATACCCAATAAATGCATTCTGTAGCAAACCTTGTAACTGCCTTTCAGTACACACTCTGGTGTGGCAGCATCTTGTGGCTGTTTCTGCCATTTTTCCGCTGCGTGTGAAGGATGGTGGGCATGGCCTGATCTTCCTTTTGGGAGAGCTGGGTGACTGATCACCCATATGGTACGAACACAGAGCAAGACAAATGAACATGTTTTGAAGTCTTTCAAGCATCTGTTAGCGTGAAACCTGTTGACTAGTCACTAATAATCCAGATGTAAACATCTATTAAGCTTCATCATTATGCGAGCCTTAAGTATGGTGCACATTCGACGTGTTTTGTGAGATTAGTGATGCTAATGAGCAAGCTGATGCCCTCTTGTTGCCACACATGGCTGATCTTGCCGAGGCCTGCTTTATCTGAGGAGCATACTTTAGTTCAGTTTAGAGATTTTATGAAGAAGGAACAAAGCAAAACTGCTGCAGTGTCTTAAGTGGTGATGGGTAGGTAGTGTGTGATTGACGAAAACTTGATATTTGCAGAGTTACGATGAGAATATGATGCCTTTACATTTAGGTTGCACATGTTCAGCCATGCTATGCTCCCCTTAGAGTAGAGAGGGTTAAAAGACTAGACAAAGGTTCCAACAATGGTAGCTTAGCGGATGGAGGGCATTGAACCCATAACCCTGTGATCATTGCTATACTATGGCTCCACTGGAACAGAGAGGGTTAAGTGCTTTGCTCAAGGGTCCGACAGTATTAGCACAGTTGATGGAGGGTATCAAACCCACAACAATGTGCTCACTGCTACACTACAGCACCCCTGAAGCAGAGAGGGTTATGAGCCTTGCTCAAGGGCCCAACAGTGGCAGCTTAGTGGATGGAGGGTATAGAGCCCATAACCCTGTGATCACTGCTATACTACAGCACCACTACAGCATCCCTGGAGCAGAGAGGGTTAAGTGCTTTGTTCAAGGGCCCAGCAGTAAAAGCACAGCTGATGGAGGTATCAAACTCACAACCCTGTGATCATTGCTATACTATGGCTCCACTGGAACAGAGAGGGTTAAGTGCTTTGCTCAAGGGTCCGACAGTATTAGCACAGTTGATGGAGGGTATCAAACCCACAACCATGTGATCACTGCTACACTACAGCACCCCTGAAGCAGAAAGGGTTATGAGCCTTGCTCAAGGGCCCAACAGTGGCAGGTTAGCAGACAGAGGGTATTGAACCCATAACCCTGTGATCACTGCTACACTACAGCAATGCTGTATAATACATTATCACTACAGCACCCTGGAGCAGAAAGGGTTTAGTGCTTTGCTATAAGGTCCAACAGTGGTAGCTTAGCCGATGGAGGGTACTGAACCCACAACCCTGTGATCACTGCTGTACTGCGACACTACTGAAGCACAGTTGGTTAAGAGCCCAATAGTGGCAGTTCAGTGGACCCAAGTATCAAACCCACAACTCTTTGATCACTGCCATACTAACGCACCCCTGAAGGAGAGAGGGTTAAGAGCCTTGCTTAAGAGCCCAACAGTGGCAGCTCAGTGGACCTGGGTATCAACCTGGGTATCAACCCTGTAGTAACCCCTGGAGCAAACAAGGTTAAGGGCCTTTGCTCAAGGGCCCAACAGTGACAACTTAGCCCACCTGGGTTTTAAACCCACAATCATGTGATCAGTAACCCAGCAAATGCCTTAATGGTGTTGGCCAGCAAATCTATCAATCTACCCCTGTTTGTGGGCGACTGAAGATGAGCTGAATATGTTGTGGTGTATTGGCCATTAAAGGCGAAGGTCACATTAAATCCCACCCTGTGTGTTTTTCTAATGTGGGAAAAAATCAGGACCATTTCCTGACCAATATAGGTCATATGGTGAAGGTCAAATGTTTTTCCTAGCTCTGTGGTATGAGTGTACTAGGCACATTGGTGTTGCTGTGGTTTTCAGAAATGTCAGCATCACTGGTGGGTTGAGAGTTGGTGCACCTACCAAAACCATGCAGCCGAGAGCACCTATGTGGTCAGGGATTGACCGTGGAAGGGCTAGAAGATGATTAACACAAACTGAGCTTCAATAGTTGGGCTGCCTAGTCTCAGATGGGCTATAGTAACTGGACACCAGCTAGATGGAGTCGATTTGCAGCTTGTGGTCTGACATTCATATTCTCTGAAAAGGGAATATGAAGGGCTTCAAAGGCTTTTAGGAAGGCAATGGTTCTATACAGGACCATGAGAACTCAAGGAACCATGTGAATGTTTCAAGGGTTCTTCAGACTGGTGGAACACCTATAGAAACCTTTGATCTAGAAAGAATGGTTCTATATAGGAACATGAGAACTCAAAGAACCATGTAAATGTTTCAATGGTTCTTCAGACTGGTGGAACACCTATAGAAACCTTCAATCTAGAAAGAATGGTTCTATATAGGTTCATGAGACTGAAGGTTGAATAAAGGGTTCTTTAGGCTGGTGGAAAACCTATAAAACATGGTTCTACTTAGGAGAATGGGAACTCAAAGAACCATGTACATGTTTCAAGGGTTTTTGGGACTGATGGAACATCTACAGAAGCCTTTGATTTAGAAAGAATGGTTCTATATAGGAACATGAGAACTCAAAGAACCATGTAAATGTTTCAGGGGTTCTTCAGACTGGTGGAACACCTATAGAAACCTTGGATCTAGAAAGAATGGTTCTATATAGTTTTATGAGACTGAAGGTTGAATGAAGGGTTCTTCAGAAGGGTGAAAAATCTATAGAACACTGTGATATAGAACATGGTTCTACTTAGGAGCATGGGAACTCAAAGAACCATGTAAATGTTTCAATGGTTCTTCAGACTGGTGGAACACCTATAGAAACCTTCGATCTAGAAAGAATGGTTCTATATAGGTTCATGAGACTGAAGGTTGAATGAAGGGTTCTTCAGACTGGTGGAAAACCTATAGAACATGGTTCTACTTAGGAGAATGGGAACTCAAAGAACCATGTAAATGTTTCAAGGGTTTTTGGGACTGGTGGAACATCTACAGAAGCCTTTGATTTAGAAAGAATGGTTCTATATAGGAACATTAGAACTCAAAGAACCATGTAAATGTTTCAAGGTTCTTCAGACTGGTGGAAAACCTATAGGACATGGTTCTATTAGGAGCATGGGAACTACAGGGAAGGGTTTTTCTGATAAAGTGGTCTTCCATAGTGGCATTGCTGGGGTTTCTGACATGTCAGTGGCTAGGTTAACCCCTTAACGCCCAAATGCTTATCACACACTAAGGTGTATTACTCAGTAACTACAGGGACTTCTGTACAAGTTGGTTGGGCTATTCTCTGGTAATAGAAGTAAACACTTCACTGGCAGACCATAGGCTTTTTAATAGGGTTAATAGGTGATCTACCTGCCAAAAACAGCTGGCCAAGGGCAGCTTTCTGGTCAGTAACTTGAAGTTAAACAATCTTAAAAGTAAAAGCACTACAAAGGGTTCACTCATGGTTCTATGTATAAGGAACCTAAAGGAACTGTGAATGTGGAGGACCTTCACATGGACTTCTTTGAACCTTAAAAAAAGGTTCTTCTATGGCATCGCTTAAAGAACCCATTGTAGGACCGGTATCATAAACTGTGTATCAACAGATGAGCTACAGTCTCTAACTGAACACCAGTAATATGGAGATACAATGGATGGGTTTCTGATAAAGTGGCCTCCCACAGTGTATCTGGTTCCTCCACAGTTTCAAATGAAAGACTGTCCAAAAGGTCCTCAAGGATCTTATTCTTTAAACAGTGTAGTGGCCCGTTCCTATTAATGGACAGAGTAGAGTGGGTCAGATGACCGCAGCTACAGATGGAGACCTACAGTCTATAACTGTAGACCTATCTAGACGTTTTCTATATGTAGATGTCATGCAAAGTCCTTGTATCTCCATTTTTGCAGTTTTTCACTTAACATAATGTGCACTAATAACACTCCTACAGAAAGATGTGGTGGTTCTCCATCACTGTGTTCATCATTAGAACATCTCCAAAGTTCTCCTCATGGAGTCTAGTATTATTTAGAGTTCTCCTCAGATCAACACCTGGTTTGGTGGTAAATCAAGGCTTAATGATGGTAAATCAGGTGAGCTGCTGCTGCTGCTGCTGATGGAGTTGAACACATCCTCCACACTGTGCTGGCTGGACTGGGGGGCGTCCAGGAGAAACCTGGAGGAACCGAGCTCTGTTCTTCAGACTAGCTCACCGACAAGATCTCACTACTTTGTACACGTGGGCGTGTGATAGCAATTCTCACTGTCCATTCCTTCTAATTTCTATGGAAGAGAGCTGGCTTGCCACGCCCTGTTGATTAGAGCAGGTGTCAGTGCAGTTCACTGGGCCCGTACCGGACCATTTAATCAGGAAGGAAGGGACTGGACAGGAGTGGACAGAGGCTTTTTGGTTGGCATGATTGGAGTTGCAGACGCTGGCAGGCCCAGTGTAGGCTGTCTGGGATCAATGGCTTCTGGAACAAAGCGCCGCAGCCCCTGGTGCCGACGCGCTGGAAATTGCTTCTTCAAGGAAAACGTGCTTGATGAGATTGTGGGATCAATAGAGAGAGGAATGTGGGGCTGAATGAGAATGGGCCCCGCTAACCTTACCCCCCCCACCCGCCGACGCTCTCATAAAACACGTCTCATCACAGCCCCCGTCGAACGGGAGCAGGGGTCCGACCTTTGCACATCTGGTCATGTCTGCGCGCCTTTACCGCCAGATGGTAAATTGACCATTCAGTAGCGGTGGGGGAGTTTGTGTCGGAGGAAGTTGTGTAAAGGCATTTATTAAGGCTGGATGCTTCAATAAGGCCGTGCAGGTGATAGAACGGGACTAATTTCTACAGTACCTTTCACATGTTTGGGGGGCTCTAAGCTTTCGAATGTTTTTAATAGAAATAGGCATGTCTTGTTCCTCATATAGACCCCCTTATTAAGATTAGGCACCTTCAGTAGAACACAATTCAACCCCTGCATTTAACACACACACCCGCACTAGTAATTAAGGCAGTGGTGGGTGGCCACCTCAGCACCCAGGGAGCGATTGGGGGATGGGTGCCTTGCTCAAGGGCAGCCGTGGCCTAATGGATGCTTGTCCTGAGGATCGAAGCAGCCACCCTCAAAATCCATGTATCTTCAAAATAGCAACCGTGCAGGAGCAGGAAAACCTTCCTAACTTTCAATGGAAGTCAAAGATAAAGATTTTATTCCCAGTCATTTCGAGCATTTCTATTGGTCCATTCATCAAGAAATTCTGAGCCAATCTAGACAATAAGTGCCAAATTCTAAGTAGGTCAGAATGTGAGTTTTTGTGTGACAGTGGTATTATATATGTTTATGCACCAACACAATTATGACCGTTGTTCTGATTGGCTGTCGAGTGCATAGTGCGGCATTCAGAAAGCAGTCCAGGCTGAATTTATTAGTACAGTGCATTTTACAACTGTTGTCATCACAAAGCAGCTTTATATAATTAGTAATTAGTAAAAGACAAGAAAAAAGAAATAACATAAAAGACATGAAGGATCCAAGACCCCCAGTGAGCAGACCCCAACAGCGACAGTGGCAAGGAGAACCTCCCTCAGAGCTGGAGGAAGAAACCTTGGGAGGAACCAAGAATCACAAGGGGGACCCGACCCGTCCTCCTCTGATCAGAACTATTGATAAATTATTCATAAAAGTCACCAAACTATCGATACTGTTGAACTGCTCTGATCATAATCATAATATAATAATCATGGTGTAGATAGTTAATAGTGGTGATATTATTGATAGTTAAGAGTCCATTTAGGTTTGA
>NC_132878.1:94898872-94956372 GCF_030463535.1 Salminus brasiliensis
CTACTTTCGAGATGAGCTGGGGATGATGAGATGAAGATCCAACATCCTGACCTCACTAACGCTCTGGTCACATCCCTAACCTGAGTGCTGGTTCTGTTGACGAATCCAGCAGGACAAGACCAAAGGAGCCGTAACTGTCCGAGTCCAAGGCTCTTCTCTGCTCTAGACTACATCAACCCCTGGCTTCAGGACCCCACAGGTTCTCCCGCGAAAACTGGCCCCTGGCTATCAGAGAGCCAACAGATAACCTCACACAGCGCCTTCTGCTTAGACCGGTCAACATTCAGCAGCACCCGAAGCCGTATGTGTGGGGGGAAAAATCTAATCAAATATGCGCCCATCAAATATGAACAGAGGTCAGTGTGCAGTCTCAAATATTTGCATGTCCAGCTGGTCAACAGTTCAGCCTGGAAGGAGAGACCTCCAGCAGAACCACCTTCTACACACCCTGGGTAACCAGGCTTCACCCAGGCTGCTTCACCTCCCTCAGTCTAGCTGACTGGGGGATTTTAGGGATTCAGGGATTAAGGGTCCGGAAACTGAACTGAGAATAAGGCTAATGTGGCGGTCTATCAATATTTATACACCACGTCCAAATGTTTGTGGACACCCATTCAAAGTAATGCCTTCAGCTTTAGCTTCAAGTTGCACCCATTGCTGACACTGATGTGCAAAGGCACACACACAGCCTGTCTAGTCCCCCTCAAGAAGTACTGCCTGCCAATAGAATAGGACTCTCTGGAGCAGATCAGAAACATCATGAACCAGTTGGCACCATGCTGCCCAACGCCAGGCGTGGGCTAGGAGGTTTTAAAAGCCCACCCCACCCAGCAGCACTGAGCTGTGGAGCAGTGGAAGAACTAAGAACTGTGTTCTCTGGAACGATGGATGATGTTGGATGATGATGGATGATGTTGGGCGATGGTGGTGATCATCCTCCTGGCAGCCTGACCTCACTAACGCTCTTGTCGATTGCAATCCAATCCTCACAGCAGTGTTCCAGCTCCAGAATCTAGTAGAAAGCCTCCCTCCCTGGACAGTAGAGACAGTTACTCCAAACGAACATGAGCAGGATCAGCTCTTTTTAATGCTCTTGATTTCAGAAGACGCAATGAATGAGCAGGTGTCCCAATACTTTTGTCCATTCGCATCAACGCATCAACAACTCTGCCTCCGCACACACACAGACACACACACCAGACGGAAAGTTTGTAGCCTCGGCCTAGCTCTCCCTGGGAGGGTAGGCTGGTCCTCCTTTAGCCGTCCCATCACTGACGGGTGACTGTTAGCTGGAGCTGGGCAATATGACGATATTTTACCGTATGGTGATAAATTCTGCTGAGCGCTGCTAATGCCTGAGAAACAGTAATGAATACTGATCGGTCTCGACCAACTCATCCCGGATTCCTTTACTATGGTTAATATGAGTGTAAACAGCAGTGTAACGCTCCAGCTCTGCTCCTCCTGATCACTTCTCTCTTCAAGAAAATAAAAATCACAGATCAGCCCTCAACTGTCGCACTGCTGACTCAACGGTTTACACCATTTTCTATGAAAGATAAATATGAGGCCGAGCTCCCCTCTACCCCCATCTCGCAAGCATGTACATTTTACAGAAAGTGTGCGCGCAGACACACACACACACACACACACACACACACACACACACACACACACACAATACAGCTGTTGTGTGTCTAATCCGTAGAGGCCTGGGTTGTGGGAACGGGCTGAGTGTTCGGTGGACAGGCACAATGGCATCAGTCACTGTGCAGAGTGTGTACGCTCAGGGTGACAGCGCACGGCTGGCAAGTGTGTGTGTGTGTGTGTGTAAGAGGGAGTGCACGTTCTGGAGGAGTGGCTGTAGTGAGTCGTGGCAGTCAACCACCTTTACACACAATCCACCACTGCGGGCGGGAGAGTGGTGGGGTTGGGGGGGTATTCACTACCACTGTCTGTACTGCTGTCGGTAATGATGCTCTTAGTCACTGTTACAGCTGCTGTGCTTTAATAGCACTGTTCTCCTCATCACTGTCTGCAGTCAGTTCTCCATCAGAGAGAGAGAGAAAAGACACAAAAAAGAAAGCATGAATAAATAAGGAAATAAAGAGGAAGAAAAAAAAGAAATGTAAGAATGTAAGAAAAAAGAAAAACGGAAAGAAAAAGAAAATTAAGAAAGAAGAGGGAAAAAAACAGGAAAAAAATAAAAGAAAAAAAAAAAGTAAGAAAATAACGTAAAAGGGGGAAAAAAAACAGGGATAAAATAGAAAAAAGGTAACAGAAAAGGTAAAAAAAATGAAAGTGAAAAGGAGACAAAAATGAAAAAAGATAAAGACAAAAAAAAGTGGAAAAACAGAAGAGAAATAAAATGGGGGAAAAAAGAAAGAAAAAAATGTAAAGAAAAAAAAGATAATAAAAAATAATAAAAAAATACAATTAAGAAAGAAATAAAGGTAAAAACGTAAAAAGAAATTGAAATAAATAAGGAAAAAAAGAGGGGAAAGGGCAAAAAAAGCGGAGTGAAAAAAGAAAGTGGAAAACAGGAAAGAAAAAGAAAGAAAGAAATGTTAAAAGGGAAAAACACAGGAACACAAACAGAAAAATAAAATAAAAGGAAAATGGAAAAAACAGGAAGAATCAAAAGAAAAAACAAAAACAAATAAAATACAAAGAAAGAAAGAGAAAAAAAAAGAGAAAAACAGAAAAAGGGAAAAGCAAAGTAAGAAAACAATCAGAAGAAGAAGTAGAGGAGGAAGAAGAAGAGGAAGAAGACGAAGAGGAAGGACGGAGGGAAAATAGAGGAAAATCACACAAAGTAATAAAGTAATGCTGGAGCGTGAGGAGCACCAGCACTGATCTAGGATTAGTTGGGCGATCATTAGAATCACCATAAGGGTCTCTTCACCATTTGGGAATCTGACCCTGGATCAGGGCTCGTACTGTAAGCTGCTGTACCAGAACACCAGTCTGGGATTACGGGCAGTGAAGCCAGAGGGACTGGTCTAGAGGGACTGAAGGTGGCCAGTTTCTGGCGCGTTGGAGAGCGCGGAGGAAAAGCAGCCTGGGCCCAGAGCACGCCGCCGAGCGTGTCCGTATGAATGAGATCCATTCTGGGTCTGGACTTCTCCTCGCCGGGGTGAATGGGGCTCTCTGTTGCAAACAGGACTGCCGTACTGCCACCAGGAGAGTCAGAGAGGGGGGTGGGCACAATAAACAACTGCTGAGGGAAACCCCAGTTTAGGCAGGGAGATATGAAGACTTGTAGGTTTAAACATCTAAACTGGACAGAAACACCAAGCAGAAGATCACGCAGGTCTTACAGGAGTAGCCTGAGACGAGAATATGGAGGCACTGATGATCAGAAAACCCACTGACTCAAAACGCTTCTCAATGGAGTCAGTGGGCAGATGCCTCCCCATTGGTTTCCATTATAAGAGTGATCTGAGTCAGTGGGAGTTTTGCTCGTTTCTAAGCAGAGGGAAACTACTACTCAGGCTCCGCCCACAAACACTCGAACAGTTGTCTACACAAACAAACATCAAAAATAAATAAATAAATAAAAAAGGAGGAGGACTTCCCCTATCCCACAATGCCTCCAGTAAGACGTAGGATGACGGCTCGGACAGTGATGCATCGGACAGCTGAGTGATTTGGGACGAGAGAGGCCAGTCATGTTCTCCGAGACTCCCAGACAAGGGTGGTTGTGGCATCACTGGGCATCGCACCAGCGACCTCTTAATGATAGAGCCAATGATTCAAAGGACAAAAGTATTGGGACACCTGCTCACTCCCTCACTGCCCAGAGAAGACGACTGCTTTCTACTATATTTTAGCGAAGGAGCATCGCTGTGAGGGTCTGACTGCATTCAGCAACACCACCCCACCCCACCTCACCCCACCTCATCATCCCCAACTCCTCAACCCCTCCCAAACGTATCGGATGGAGCTTCACCATCCATCATCTCAGAGAACACAGCATTTCATACAAATCGTAGATGACAAAGAGCTCCAATACTTCTGAAAAACTGTACACATGCATTTCTGGACAAGCTGAGAGATACAGTACGGGTCACTGGAAGGTAAAGAAAAGGGCTTGACTGACCACCCAAGGCTCAGGCTTGTACGGCCTCCCTTCCCTTCATTCCCCTAGTTTCTGCCTTTAGGCTTTCTGTCCCAGTTCCTAGAGCACAGCACACCTCCCTAAATCCTCCCCTGCCTCTTGAAGGGAAAAAAAAAGGCCCCCACCGCCTCTACAGAGAGAGGCCCCACTCACCCCCCTCACCACACACATGGTCAGATGTTTGCCACTGCCTCTGAAACATTCCCCACTCCAACAGCCTACTCCAGAGGGCCCGAAGAATTCGGCTTAACAGCCTTGAGACGGCACACCTGACAGACTGACCAACAAACGCCGCCGCAAGGCCGTGAAGCCGGGCTTTCAGCCGAGCTCCTGAACGGAAAGCAAATGAACAAACATGTAAACGCGCTCTGGATGGTGTCATGTAGCTGTTTTGGACATCAGGCGGAGAACGGGTGGGGGGGGGTGGTGAATGTCCCCTTGCTTTTCTTTACGGCTAAAGGAGGAGGAGCCGACACCACCCCGGAGACGGCAGACCTAACTGCACTCTCCACAGAAACCGTCCACAGTCTGCTGCTGCTGCTGCTTATGGAGATCTGGGGGGGTTGGGGTGTTTGTGGGGGGTTTAGAGGACCTTAAATGGTCCCAAAAATTAAATGTAGGATTAGTTTTACACTGGAAACCTGAAATCTCCAGCCGTGAGGATCACTGGTTCGCATCCGGGGTCGTCCCAGGTCCCTGCCATCAGCATCCAGAACCTGAGGGAACACAACCATGGCCTTGCTCTCTCGGGGTAGAGGTCGGTCGGCATGATGGCTGGCAGGGGCGTCTGCTGGCCGATGCATCAGAGCTGGGTACCCGGCGCTGCCGTCGGAGCACGCTGGTTGCCCGGTGGCGTTGTACTGGTGGCTGTTCAAAAAGAGACGGTGGATGGTTGCGCATCTGCCGGAGGAGGCAGGTGTCAGGCCTTAGGCCTTACCCTCCCTGTGTCTGGAGCATGGGATAGGTAGGCGGAGAGCACCAACAAATGGGTTGGGTAATTGGCTATCCAAAATCCAGCTAATCCCCTGATTGGTTAGAGAGGCTTACCAGCACTACCAAATGCTCAACACAGCGATAAGGCACTGCACCCTGCAGCGCCGAACAGGAACCAGCGTAGGAAAAAACGCGGCACACGCCCTATAGCAACCTGGACCGTCTTCACGTAGAAACAAACCCGCGGGGGTGTCCCTCCTTCCTGTGGTGACACCCTTGATGACAGGAAACACCTGGTACACGCACAGTTAAGCGCATCATGTTGAACAAAAGGGGTCCATCCACGCAGCGGCAAATTCACCACGCTCTCAGAGCGGCGCGACAGGGCTTCTCCTACGCTTCTACAGGAGAACAGTGAGTCACATCCAAACCAGGACTGAACGTCTCCATCGTCACGGCTTTCAGCTCTACCTTTCAGTCGCCCACTGAAAGCTGGCTTTCTCTAAATGACAAAAAATAATAACTGCAATTACTTTAAGCGGCGCTGTGATTGCGAGGATTAATTGTGATTAACAGTGATTAACGGTGATTGGTGCGCTTTTTGCTTTGTGGTTCGGTGCATTGCACAGAAAAATGCCGCTGATTAGCCAGGCGGCGTGAACACCCGATATTTTTTTAAGAGCATTTGACGGCCAAAATAAGCCCGGAAGTTCTACAACCTTCTCAATACATGAGGTACATGAGCGACTGGGCAAATCCTGCTGAAATCAATAGAGCTGGATAGCCTTGGCCTACAGGTAAGAGAAGTGAGCTCGGCACTGGAAGGTTGCTGGTTCGATTCCCACGACCGGTATCCGCAGCTAAGGTGCGCTTGAGTAAGGTATCTAAACCGCAACGGCTTCTTAAACAGCTTAAGAGCCCTTCCAGCTTCAAGTACGGCTCGGCTCAACCTGGTTCGCCATCCTTCAAGAACCATGGAAGACGAGCATCCAGGCTTTGTTCTGAGGCCAGTCGCGTTCTCCGAGACTCCCAGACAAGGGTGGCTGTGGCATCAGTGGGCATCACACCAGCGACCACTTGATGATGGAGCCAATGATTTGAAGGACAAAAGTATTGGGACACCTGCTTACTCACTCACTCACTGCCCAGAGAAGAAGATTGCTGTGTGGGTTTGACTGCATTCAGCGACACCATCCCAACTCATCAACCCAACCCAAAAGTATCGGATGGAGCTCCATCCATCATTCTAGAGAACATAGCATTTCTTGGTGGAACGAACTTCCCCAAGGAGTTGCTCGTCTCTTCTGAGAGTACTTAATGTGCAGAGTGTAGTGTGTGGAGGACTGTGTCTCCAGACTGACTTCTGTATTGAGTCTAAGATTAGAGGATCTTCTGGATTCTGGTCTTTATAAACCAGATAAGGGTTGTTTCTGAGAGACAGTGAAGCTCTGCTGTAAGTCGCTCTGGAGATCTGGCGTCTGCTAAATTGCATGCTCAATAGCAAGCCTACATCTTCCCCTTTCAAATCTACTGAGCGTCAGCACCGTCTATTCCACTGAAACTATTCTCTTCATATGAGCTCCTACAATTTGGCGATCACGCTCAAACCTATCAAACACGGGAAAGAAACCCCACACCACAACCACAGCCTTTTCGGTTCAGTTAAACGATTTTACCCTAAAAAAATAAATAAATAAATGATGACAGGAAACGACAGGAAGTGTCACTTGCAGCGCAAACATGAGCAAGGAACTTTAGTACGAGAGCTAGCTCGCTGCTAGGTGTGTCTATGTTAACATTAGGTTACATCTGGCGACAAGCATCCTGTGACCCGACGTACTTGGCTTTGTGCTTCATTGTTCTACGAGCAATTCGGTCACGTTCTGTTCTTTCGGCCAGGAGTGGCAAGATCAGGTCATAATGGGGGAGGCCTAGATTTCAATCACACCAGACACATTTCTTTAGAAAACAGGGTGGAAAGTAGGGCTCGGTTCTGTACTTTCTGTGCTTTCTGTGCATTTTGTGGATATCGTCTTTACTAAGAGTTGCATATTTCATTTCAAAAAGCATCATTACTGAGGGCTCTGGGTGGCTCTGAGGTCCAACATGCTACCAGTAAGGCCTGGGGTTTCGCATGTACGAATCCCGAGCCTTGCCATTTTGCCATCAGCGGGCAGAGTTAGAGAGAGCACAATAGGCCGTAGTCCATGTGGGCAGAGAGCGTTCTCTACCACCACCATCACCACCCTTGAAGCGATGCTGCCGGCACAGGCATCTGTTAGCGAGTTCCTTCAAGCCGGCCCGGCAATGCCGCCTGAGGCGATGGCTGGCTTTGAACGTATCGGAGGAGACGTGTCCTTAAGTCCTTACCGTCCTAGTGTTGGGAGCATTGCTAGAGCTAGTGCTAAGTGGAAGGTGGTATTATCTGGCTCCTGCGATAGCTAGATGACTAGGTCTTAACATCTCCAAGGCATCAGACGGGTCTTCCGAGGTGGGGTGTTCCTGGTATGCAGACAGGGTCATGGGCACCCAAGGCTCAATAGCAAGCCTGAGTTAAAGGCCCTGTAGGAATCACGTATCGCTGGGCGCTTCAGAGGTCTTGTGGAGTCCATGCCTTGACGGGTCCAAGCTGTTGTGATGGCACCAAGGGAACCGACAGAATATTAGGCAGATCAGTGTACATCTGCTTTGCTCCAAGCAGGAGGTCTTAGCTATCTGGATTTGAAGACAATTAATAGCCTACGGTGAACTGAGGATGAGAACCTGCCTCCTGCACCACCACATTGACAATCGAACTGATGGAGGAGAAGGAAGAGGAGGAGTTAGGCTGTGTTTATCGAGCTTGTCCGGAGGTAATGACTGTTGTTGCTTGAGGGTAGGTGGGGAATGTTGAATATTGCTGGCTGACGTAGACATCGACGTCCACCCCACTGTCAACTTCTACGTCAGTCAAAGGTCAGAAAACCCTCGGAGGCGGGGGAGGGACTTCAACCAAAGAAAGCCATGCCCCAAAAGACTGGTTAACAGGACAATTCTATGTTCAAGTGGACTGTAAAAATAAAGTTAGCTACAATAGCCTTCATCCCAAAAATTTTATTAAAAATACTACATTTAACTTATGAATAATAACAATAATAATAATCATAATAATCAGCAGTCAGAAAAATTACGCAAAAGATTCCTCATATCACTTAGCCCACACACAAGCATGGGGTTTCCACTCTCGCAGATTTAACCAGCCATCTGTAGGTCGCTTTTTGTTTAACTGACAAGCGTGACACCACAGGAAATGTGAAAAGGTAAAAGATCAGACCAAAGAATCTACACCCGACAAGCTTAAGGTCAATTAATACGAGACGGGCCAAAAGCTCACATCCATACACACTGGAGATGAGGGAACTCTCCCTTGCTGACGTCTCGAACCTCATAAAACCACAGTGATGCCATTTCCATCCTATATATAGCCTGCGCCATATAGACAAAAGTATTGGGACACCTGCTTATTTTCATTGTTTCTTCTGAAATCAAGGGTATTAAAAAGAGTCTCTCCTGCTTTTGTTGGAGTAACTGTCTCTACTGTCCAGTGAGGAAGGCTTTCTCCTAGATTTTGGAGCTGGAGCATTGCTGTGAGGATTAGACTGCATTCAGCGACAAGAGCGTTAGAAAGGTCAGGATGTTGGATGATGATGATGATGATTATGATGATCACCACCCCACCTCATCTTCCCGAACTCCCCAGCTCATCCCAGAAGTACTGGATGGAGCTCCACCACCCATCCATCATTCCAGAGAACACAGCAGTTCTTCCACTGCTCCACAGCTCAATGCTGGGGGCTTGATACAGAGTCCTCATGAGCCTATTGGCATCACGCCTGAAGATTAGAGATGCACCGATCGATATTGGGATCGGATATCGGTCCCGATATGGAACGATCCATGGAACCGATACTTTTACTTTAATTGGTTGGAGTGAGACTGCACTAAATGTTTAGATGTTTGAAATGTTTCATTACTGCTTGTATTTTTTACCAAGTTACTTATTTATTCTCAGGTTCAGCTGCTAGATTTTATTTTGAATTATGATAAATATTTAAAAATAAGATTGATTACTGTTTGTGTGTTTGACAAAGCGAAGCTACTTATTTTATTTTATTAAGTTTTGGCTGATACATTTGATTTATTTTAATATATTTTAAGATTTAATTAATGAATAGATTTAATTAATTTGACTCCTTTTGAATGCTGTGTCAATTTCCTGCACAATTGTTTATTTTAGTGACAAAGAAATAGCAATTTAGTAGATTTATATGTGTTAATTTGTTATAGTTTGTTTTACATATTTGGTACAATGGTATCGGATCTTTATCGGGTATCGACCGATATGCAAAGTTCATATATCGGTATCGGAACTGAAAAAGCTGAATCGTTGCATTCCTACTAAAGATCATGTTGATCTGCTTCAGAGAGTCCTATTCTATTGGCAGTGCTTCTCTACAGGGACTAGACAAGCTATTTGTGCATTTGCACATCTGTGCAACTCAAAGTAGCTGAACGTCTTAATCAGAAGGGGTGTCCACAAACATTTGGACATGTAGTGTAGTGCATACCTAACTCTGCACGCTCCACTCCTCTCGAGTGAACTACACTCAATGGTTCTTTGACTGATGCTCATAGAAGAACCACACTTTTGGTCATCCAGATGTGAGAGTGTGAAGAACCTCTTCACTTTGATGTGATCTAGAGGTTCTTCGCCGATCTGAACCGATCTCCATGGAAGTAAGAGAGGCTATTTTATGGCATTGCTCAAAGAACCTTTAGAAGAAGCTTAAATTTCAGAGAGTGGAGTAAAAAACACCCACCGTCTGACTCAAACAACAAATAAATAACCACCATTAGTCAGGAAGATTCATCCATTTTCCCCAGGTAAGAGCGTGAAACAGGAGAAATGTCCTGAATGAGGTCATCGGTTTGTACAGCACTGAAACTGGGGGAGTAAGAGACCTTTCTCTCAAGCTCACACATGACTAGCACACTGGTTAATTGATCTTTATAGGGAAAACCCCCACCCTCACCCCCACCTCATGCTTTCGCTTCTATTGAGAAACTTCACGTTATCTCGCGTTATCGCTCAGCTGGGAGGGGTTTTTCCAACGTATGCCTGGGACACTTACGAGGACAGACCCACCTGTCCACCCAGCTGACGGTAATGAGATTTCTCGAGGCCCACGTCTAGGCGAGGCCCTAAAGAGAAGAACTGGACCTACTATTACGGCCCCCTCATGCCACCACAACAGATCTGACCATTGCCATGTAGCCAAGACGTTAGCAGACGTCCTGAAGGTTGTGATTCGGGACCTCCATGGATCGCATCAACAAGCTTCGAGTACCCAAGATCCGGTCGCCAGACCTGCCTGATGTTTGGGGGATGTTCTGACCCAGTCATCGTCTAGAACATCACAGTTTGGTTGGCTGGCCAGTTTGTCCTGCTTTTAACACCTTCATCACCTTCAAGAACTGGCTGTTCACTTGCTGACTAATATGCAGATCCCACCCCCTGACAGATGAAGCCGCTGTACATGTACTGTACTGTTTTTTTTACTTTACCAGTCAGTGGTGCTAATGTTATGGCTAATCATAAACTTTCAATAAATAAAATAAGTACTGATTAAGCTCAAACTACAGGAAGACACACAAACCGACATCAATCCAACATAACCTCACCCCCGAAAAGCCTGGCATCTCCAAAATCTTCTAAGCTTTCAATGGAAACGTTCACAGAGGTCATCTCTAGAGCCTGACACACCTTCACGTTTACTGCGAAACGCTGGACGTACTGAGACGTTACACTGCAATTACAGAGGGGTTTTTAGACCATTGTTACTCATGTGTGTCTCTTGTAGGTACTTCAATGTCTTCTTGAGCAATTTCATTACAGGTAACCACGCTTGTACTAGAGAATGGCTTCCTCAGATACTTTCTACCCACATCTGCTGGTAAGACCCACAGTGTTATCCCCATCGCTGTAACCTAAACCAGTCACAGTCACACCTAAAGAAGCATAGAAACTTGGAAATTTAAGCTTCATCATTTTGGAAAACATTTAGTAGCTGGTCAAGATGCTTGAGATATATATCAGTATATAACTGAGAAAAAATGGAGATATAGTTTTCATTGGACAGCAGTGATATATCTAAACTGCTATTTCCTCATTTTAAAGCTATTTTAGGGGTCAATCCAGGCACATTGTAAGGGATTGAGTATCTATTTTAAGCCTGATGCCATTCCGATCCTTTGTTTTTACCACTGTGTTTTAGCAGAATGCCCTCTGGGGCCCTTTATGCAACATTAACGGACACTATCGCCAGCCAGTGTGGAAATAAATTACCTAGGAATGTGAAAATATGCCAAAATATCTGTGGTTCTGGTGCTTTCACAGTGTTTGAGAAGTTTTCATCCAGACATTTGTCTATTTTCTGCTGCCAAATCAACTTAATTTCATTGTATTTGTTCTTATTGGAGTGGTGAGACTGTAAAAATAAGACATCACAATATTTAAAAGACAATTTCACAAAATATTTATCATGATATTTTGGCATGCAGACAAACTGCACTGATGGCAGCAGATTCTTAAAATACTACAGATTCACATACTTGGTGATTTATATTCAAAACACTTAATCTAATTAAAATAACTATCTAAAAATAACTATATAATCTGCAGTTGGTCATATTGCCCAGCTTGTTAGGTTACTAGTTTATCCTACATACCAACAAGTTAACTAGCTGTATTAAGAGAAATAGCCTCAGACAAACCTACAAATGTGAGATCTCAGCTACTCAAGGACAGACTGAACATCTGAAAGTCCCCAAAACCTCTGTATTGATCCTAGAAAGACCCCCAATGTGCCAACTGAGCCACGGTCCCAACAGAGAGGTGTATACTGGAGATCATGAGTTTAGTTCCTACAGTACTTTAGCTTACATACCAGCCAGTTAGCTAGCTGAAGTAAGAGATATAGCCATGGGCAAACCTAGAAATGTGAGGTCTCAGCTACCCCAGAACAGACAAACACCTGAAAATCACCCAAGTCTTCAGATTTCTCCTAAAAAGACCCCCAATGTGCCAAATGAGCCACGGTCCCATCAGAGAGGTGTATACTGGAGATCATGGGTTTGGTTCCTATAGTAGTTTAGCCTACATACCAACAAGTTAGCTAGCTGAAGTAAGAGAAATAGCCTCAGTCATGCCTACAAATGTGAGATCTCAGCTACTCAAAGACAGACTGAACATCTGAAAGTCCCCAAAAATCTATGTATTTATTCTAGAAAGACCCCCCAATGTGCCAAATGAGCCACGGTCCCATCAGAGAGGCATCTACAGTAGTTTAGCCTACATACCAACAAGTTAACTAGCTGAAGCCTAAACACCTAAAAATGTGAGGTCTCAGCTACCCAAGAATACACTGAAAGTCCCCAAGATGTGCCAACTGAGCCATGGTACCATAAGAGAGGGGTCTACTGGAGGTCATCGGTTTATTTCCCACAGTAGTTTTGCCTGCATACCAACCTGTTAACTAGCTAAAGTAGGCTAGAAATCCCCCAAATCTTTGTATTGCTCTTAAAAAGACCCCCAATGTGCCAAATGAGCCACGGTCCCATCAGAGAGGTGTATACTGGAGACCATGGGTTCGGTTCCTATAGTAGTTTAGCCTACATACCAACAAGTTAACTAGCTGAAGTAATAGAAATAGCCTCAGTCATGCCTACAAATGTGAGATCTCAGCTACTCAAGAACACACTGAACATCTGAAAGTCCCCAAAGTCTTCGTATTATTCCTAGAAAGACCCCCAATGTGCCAACTGAGCAATGGTACCATAAGAGAGGTGTCTACTGGAGGTCATGGGTTTAGTTCCCACAGTAGTTTTGCCTGCATACCTACCTGTTACCTAGCTAAAGTATGCTAGAAATCCCCCAAATCTTCGTATTGCTCCTAGAAAGACTCCATATGTGCCAAATGAGCCATAGAAATATATATATTTTAAATAGATAAATCCAAAATTGCTAAATTAACTAGCTGTACTGTCTGGAGAAACCCCAAAACCAAATCAGCATTGGCGGACACTCATGATCAAGGTATGTGAATTGGATTGGGAGCATAAAACTACCACTAGCAGGGACACCCCTACTATTTTTAATTCACGCTCTTCACTTAGGAGCATCTAAAAATAGGCTACACGGCTCAAACTACTCAAACACTCTACAGGAGGAAACACACATCACATCACACAGTAGGAGCAAATGTCTTTCTTGATGCACCATCCTGCATTTCCTGCCGACTTCAGTCCGATACCAACACCAACAGATACTGAAAGGCCATCTCTACATGCACAGAACAACTACACGTGGGCATGAGGTAAGCAAGACCAACGTTTAGAGAATACAGCTTGCCACTCATAATCATGTATAGGTTTAACTAGACATGCGTTTACAGGATACTGCTGCTACAAGCTGAAGGTGGAGATTTAGCCACCAATAAGTTCCCAACCCCTTCTTATTTCCCCCATTGTGATCCCGCTATACATTAACTGAGCCATGGTCCCATCTGAGTGGTCTCTACTGGAGACAATTTTGAAGATTTTAGATTTCCTGAACCATCCTACACAGCAAGAGCTCCAGCTTGTGAGGCCTGCCGTGACCACACATCTCAGAAAAGCAAGTAGGAGAAGTTTCCAGATGTCTAATACTTTATCTAAGGTCTACTCCTACCTTGGAAGGTTTTACTCGAACAGCAGTACTTAATAATGGAGTAGAAAGCCTACAGGAACAAGCCGAAGTACGAGATTCAGTCACCAATAAAACCTAGATATGTGAGATCTCGGTCAATGTTCCCACTGCTACTGAACTGACTGAACATCTGGAAGTTCCCAAACCCTTCATGGTACTTCCAAATAGACCCCTTTGTATGTGTCAACTGAGCCAGAGTCCCATCAGAGAGGTGTCCACTGAAGATGATGGCTAAACTACTGTGGGAACTAAACCCGACATACCAACAAGTTAACTATCTGAAGCCTAAACACCTAAAAATGTGAGGCCTCGGCTACCCAAGAATACACTGAATGTTGCCAAAACTAAGCCATGGTACCGTCAGAGAGGGGACTACTGGAGGTCATGGGTTTAGTTCCCACAGTAGCTTCGCCTACATACCAACCTGTTAACTAGCTAAAGTAAGAGATATAGCCACTGCAAACCTAGAAATGTGAGATCTCAGCTACTCAAGAATACACTGAACATCTGAGAGTCCCCAAAGTCTTCGTATTCCTCCTAGAAAGACCCCCAATGTGCCAACTGAGCAATGGTCCCATTAGAGAGGTGTCTACAATAGTTTAGCTGAAACCTAAACACCTCAAATGTGAGGTCTCTGCTACCCAAGAATACACCGAAGGTCTCTACTGGAGGTCATGGGTTTAGTTCCCACAGTAGTTTAACCACAAACCAACCTGTTAACTAGTTAAAGTAAGAGATGTAGCCACGGCAAACCTAGAAATGTGAGGTCTTAACTACTCAAGAACAGACCGAACATCTGAAAGTCCCCAAAAAGTGCCAACCGAACCAGGGTCCCATCAGAGAGTGGTCTACTGGAGGTCATGGGTTTAATTCCCACAGTACTTTAACCTACATACCAAGCAGTTAACTAGCTGAAGTAAGAGATGTAGCCTCAGTCAAACCTAGTAATGTGAGGTCTCGGCTACTCAAGAACAGACCGAACATCTGAACGCCCCCAAAATGTGCCAACCGAGCCCTGGTACCACCAGCGAAGGGTCTACTGGAGGTCATGGGTTTAACTCCCACAGTACTTTAACCTACATACTAAGCAGTTAACTAGCTAAAGTATGAGATGTAGCCTCAGTCAAACCTAGAAACATGAGGTGTCTCAGCTACCCAAGAATATGCCAAAAGTCCCCAAGATGTGTCAACTGAGCCATCATGCCATCAGAGAGGTATCTACTGGAGGTCATGGGTTTCGTTCCCATAGTAGTTTGAGATAGAAGAGATGTAGCCTCAGTCAAACCTAAAATTGCGAGGTCTCAACTACTCAAGAACAGACCGAACATCTGAACGTCCCCAAAAAGTGCCAACCGAGCCCTGGTCCCATCAGAGAGGGGTCTACTGGAGGTCATGGGTTTAATTCCCACAGTAGTTTAACCTACATACCAACCTGTTAACTAGCTAAAGTAAGAGAAGTAGCCTCAGTCAAACCTAGAAATGTGAGGTCTCGGCTACTCAAGAACAGACCGAACATCTGAACGCCCCCAAAATGTGCCAACCGAGCCCTGGTACCACCAGCGAAGGGTCTACTGGAGGTCATGGGTTTAACTCCCACAGTACTTTAACCTACATACTAAGCAGTTAACTAGCTAAAGTATGAGATGTAGCCTCAGTCAAACCTAGAAACATGAGGTGTCTCAGCTACCCAAGAATATGCCAAAAGTCCCCAAGATGTGCCAACCGAGCCCTGGTACCACCAGAGAGGGGTCTACTGGAGGTCATGGGTTTAATTCCCACAGTACTTTAACCTACATACCAACCTGTTAACTAGCTAAAGTAAGAGATGTAGCCTCAGTCAAACCTAAAATTGCGAGGTCTCAACTACTCAAGAACAGACCGAACATCTGAACGTCCCCAAAAAGTGCCAACCGAGCCCTGGTCCCATCAGAGAGGGGTCTACTGGAGGTCATGGGTTTAATTCCCATAGGGTCACTTGATAGCACGCTCCACACAGCCCACAACAATGACAATACCACACATAAAGATGATGCCATACATTAGCAGCTGGGGAACCAGACACGTCTGAAGGACTTGAAGACCCTCACCCACCTTAAGACCCCCACCTAGAGGAACCTGGACACAGCTCGCGAGACCGGTCATGATCAAACCCAAGTTGGAGGAGAAGTTTTCAGGATGACCCCAGTGCTCACACCAACATACCTGTAGTTCCGATTTCCATTCATGGGGGTCTCTGTCCGGTTCCGTCTGTCCCGGCTCCTAGTTAATGAACTCGGGGGGTGAACACTCCGGACCGGACCGCGGCAGAGCAGGTCGCTGCTCGGGGTGACGAGTCAGGCGAGTGGTCCTCTCTCAGGTCCGGGGGCAAAAGGGGCTATCCTGTCCTCCTCTGGGGGGCTCAGAGGGGCGTTTTATCCTTTTAAAAGAGGGGGACCCGTTTAGTACAGCGCGTTCTCGCGTCCTCGCGACTTCCTAACCGCTTTATTTACGAACGTCGAGCTAACGTTAGCGTGCTAAGAAGTTCACGCGACGTGCGGAGGGAACGGTTAGCTAGTGCGGAGATTAGCTATTATAAATACTCGATGGCGTTTCGTGTCGAGCCCACGTCGTGAACATGGTCGTTATTTTGAGAAAAGTGAAAGTTGTCGGCTCGTCGACGGAGCAGCGCAAAGCTAACGTTAGCTGGTTGCCATGCTAACTAGCTCGCTTCTCCGTCAAGTCCGCCCGACTCCCACCCAAAAGTTGACGGCTTTCTCGCTCGGGCTGCGCCTTTCCTCGCCGACCGTCTTCTCCTCGACCCTGTCAGGGTGTTAACTTGTTAAAACGTCGACTCCCACTTTCGCGTTTAGCCGTTTTCCGTCGCTCCAGCCCGGTTTGTCAGCGCTCCGCCACCGAAGAGCTAAATATGGGGAGCCCGAACCTCCGTGACGACGACATGGGAACCTCTCGAAGACGAGCGCTGATTGGCCGCGGAAAAAAATAAACGCGCTCTCATTGGGCGCCGGCGCAGAAACCTCGCGCTGATTGGCTCGAAGAGGCGAAGAAGGAGGCGGGACTTGTCTGCTTCTCCTCGTTTAGCACGTCAGAGTGTGGCAGCTATACTTTTATATCGTTTATATAAATTTATATACATTTATATAAATTAAAAAAATTAAAAAAAAAATCTATCTAAAAAAAAAGTATGACGAGGCCACATCAAAAACATTTAGGGCTTAGTTAGGTAAACAACATTTTTCAGGGTGGTTTAGTTAGCTGGAGAAACTTAAGAGTCCTCGGTCAGCTACGTCACAGAAACCCAGCTCCCTTATTATTATTATTATTATTATTATTATTAATTTCTGCTTTGATTAATAATCACATGTGGTCTGAATATGATTTAGGTCATAATTATTACAGACAGACACAATCTGATTAAACTAATGAAGCAGAAGGTTGTACTGTTCACGCCACATTGCAGGCTAGAAAAAGTAAGTAAAGTGAACCCTTGAATTGAATAGCCTGCATATTCTGCTTTTATTTAATTACTTTTTTTAATGCAGTGAAATGGCGTGTACACACATCTAGTTCATGTTAAGACCAGTTATAAGGTGGTCTAGTGTGAAATCATCTGTTCTAGAGAACAAAACCAGGCGTCTGAAGACTTTAATGCCTCTGGAAACTACATGTAAGAAGGTTAGCATCTGCGACGTGGTTATAAATACGCCACCTGATGCCTGAGGTTTTAATGTAAGACATTTTTTTTTCAAATAATCCATGGTGGAGGGATACACGAGGGATGCGTGAGTGCTGTACAGCAAAATAATCCCCAAAGAAAACACATTTTCTGAGATTTACCACTATTTGACCATCATCAACAGTAGATAGACAACTGCGAAGACACGTGTAGGTTCACAGGTGGTTTTGGGTCGTAAACCTGCAAGGAAAGGTAAGTGAATCCTTTATTGAGCACACTGAGTAAACATCCACAGTGCAGGCTAGAAAAAGTAAGTGAACCACTGTATTTATACACAACTTGGATGGATAGCTTCAGGGCGTTGTAGTGCAACATAGTCCATAAAGAAAACACAATTTTTGTGATTTGCCACTATTTTACCACCATTAACATTGTGTATAAATACTGGTGTCAACCGATTGAAACGTTTAATAGTGTTAAATCACAACAATTCTAAGTTCAAATAAATGCTAGCTAGCACGTCACGAATTTCTGGTCGTGAGACAAACAGCTAAAAGTGTGGTGTGCCTAAAAAACTCTGGCTTTATTTAAGTCTGGCTTTATTTTTTTTATAAAATCTCAGTGTTTTGAGAACTTTAGCCTCGAACACAACGAAGCTCGGACTTCGCTTTAATAGAGAAAAAGCTTCAACGACTTTTTCAGAGATAAATGGACGATCGGTCATTGGGCTGGATTAAGCTCAGAGCTAAGTGTGTGTGTATGTGTGTGTAAGAAAGTGAGAGTTAGTAGTTATGAGATTTAATCCATATTTCAGTATAAATAAGCTCAACAGTAGCGCCGCAGTGTTTACAGCGCTAGCTAATATGTCACTAGGCCCTGTGAAGAGAGAGAGAGCCCTATGAGAGGAAGTTGAGGCCAAACTTGGTAAGATGATTAATTTAGGTAAAAAAAAAAAGGGTTAATGCACATGATTAATCTGCAAACTTTACCATGGTAACCTTTTATTAATGCAATTCCATAGGTCTCGCTCTCTTTACAGAGAATAATAAGCGCTTTTAGCAAGCGCTGTAAACACAGAGGTCAGAGGGTCGATTATTCATTAATGTTGACATCACTAACATAAAATTCAGTGTGTGTGTGTGTGTAAATAATGTAAATAAAATGGCCAGATTTGCGCTGTACCACCATCGTCCACCACTGTACAGCAGCTAATGCTCCTCAACCACTTCGAATGACCAAACGACGGTACATTTCGCACTGGAATGTAGACTGAATGTAGCCTCAGTCAAACCTAGAAATGTGAGGTCTCAGCTGCCCAAGAATACACTGAACGTCCCCAAAATGTGCCAACCGAGCCCTGGTACCATCAGAGAGGGGTCTACTGGAGGTCATGTGTACATTAGCAAAATTCAGAGGATGTGCGTGTGTGTGTGTGTGTGTGTGTGTGTAAATAATGTAAATAAAATTGCTAGATTTTTACTGTACCACCATCGTCCACCACTGTACAGCAGCTAATGCTCTGCAGCCTCGCCGAATGACCGAACGACGGTAAATTTCGCTCTGGAATCCCGCAGAAAATGGACACATTTGAACCAAAATCATTACAAAAAACAACTTCTTTATTTTCTTTTAAAAAATAACCCCCAACACATTCCCCACACTATTACATACAGAGTCAAAATAACAGGTTTATGTGTCCTTCCGATCGATCTGCTGGGAAGTGCTATGATTAGGACCGTTCTTTTTCAGTGGCTTTGTATTGCTTTGACAGTGAGGCTGAGTGAAGGTAATTCTCCAGTTCTCGTTCTCGGTTTGCGCCTTTTTTTAGTGTGTGTTGTTCATTGTTCGTCCCACCAGGCGCCCGTGGCTTTCTGAGAATGAAGTACTGCATCATAAATGTTACCTCCTGGATTCGTCTGACTGAGGAGGAGGGAGGTGGCCCGGTTCTGAAGGCCTCGCATTCAAAAGGCCGTCACATGAGAAGGTACTAATACATATCGGTTTGATGTTGGTTTGGTTGAACGTGGTTTGAAGGCAGTTTGTCTTCTTATTAATCTTATTATTATTATTATGTGTTTTAATAAAGGCAAAATTAAAAGTGTGATCAAACCATTACACCTCATGTTGCGTTTTTTTTCCCTTTCATCCCCAAAGGCTTGGAGGCCGAGCGGACTACACCCTCCCCTGCACAACGTGGGACCTCCCTCCCCTCTAGGACAATATCTGCCACTACTCGGGACGACGGCTGAGTATGTAGGTAAACGCATGGCACCGAATGGACAGGGGCTCATTCTTCGGGAGGAGTGTGAGGTGGTTACTAAGAGGATCCAGTCACAACACAAGTTTGCTCACAAACATGCATTTCATAAAAGAACCACAGCAATGACTTGGCTAGAGATGACCCGAGAGAACGGGAATGACGGAAAGGTCGGTATCTTCAATGCCCGTGTACTTGGTACACATCTGGTGGACGCGTGAAACGTCAGGCCAGAGATGAGGATGCGAGGAGGCATGGATGGCGTGTATGTGGATGTATGTGTTTGTGTGTGGTGCTACGGAGAAGGGTGCAGGCGGGGCCTTATAAATGGGATGACTGTGTGAGAGGGAGGTGGGCTAGTGGGCTAGTGGGCTGTGGGCTTGACCCAACAGCAACAGTGGAGCTTCCACACAGCTACGGAGGAGAAAGGTGGAAGGTGGGTAGCTACATTGAAGGAACCGAGAGAACAAAGAGTCTGAGGGATGGAGGGAGTTGGTGTAGAAAAGCTGATGGATGACGCATCCTTCTGTAAGTGAGGAATGTGCAGTAAACCGTTTCAGCGCGAGAAAAGTCGATGATGCTCCTTTGTCTTCTTCTTCTTCGACGTTGTTGTTGTTGTTGTTTAGTGTCGTGGACGATGACCTTGTATTGCTTCGTGTTCCGAGGTCAGGTGGAAGCAACCCTAGTTTATGGATGCTGGAAGGAGCCTTGTGCACCAGAAGGAGAGATTGTGTGATAGTGGAGTGTGTGTGTGGCTTTAGAAGTCTCTACTGTCTGTACCTGTGAAGATCCGTGACCAGTCAAGTAGACCAAAGTGCTGGAATCCCACATGGTCTTTAGCTCCTGCCAGAAAACAAAAGCAGACAGGCAGATGCACGTTCCGAGAAAAGGTAAGTGCCTCAAACTTCAACGGTTGGCATCACATTTGGCTGGCTCATAATGCTGGTTTCGGTGTTGCGCAGATAAATGGTCCAGTAACTTGTTGAAAACGTGTCAGAAATGCACTCAACAGTCCGTCTACCGTTATGCTAACTCTGCCGCTGCGTGACTACGGAGGCGTGTCTAAAATACGACTGGCTACACTCGCAACCGCGCCGAAGAGCGTGTTCCCCCTTTTTTCTTCTTCTTTTTTTTCTGGAGCAACACTGGGCGGGGGGCTTCGGCACGGAGACGTAGACGCACACGCTGGGCTCGCTGTGACTAGAAGCTAACTCTAAGTGCTAACGTAGCTTTCATTCTTCAAAGGCTGTTAAAAAAACAAAAAACAAATAATCGAAATTACAAGAAAAACAAAAATCTGAAAATCGTAAAAAATAGTGTACGTCAAAAGAACCAAAATTTCAAAAAGAACGACGCAATGGGTGTCCACTTTCTGGTTCTTCTCTGCCCGGATCAGGCCTCGAGGGGTGCTGGACACTGGAGAGCAGGTCCTGAAAGAGAGGCAGCGTTGTGGTGGCAGTCAAACCTTCGAGTTTCCCTCCCCTCCATATTGCATACGAACACACATACGTACGGGAACGTGAAGGTAGTATACATCAATACATTTAAAATTCCAAAAAGAAAACAAACAAAACGAAGGGGGGCAACTAAAAAGGAGCCCTGCCTGGCTTTAGAAAAATGTGGTGAGGTCAGGACGCTCCACATCAATTCAGTACTGTTCAGGTGCGTGGGATCTATAGTTCTTTTGTAGGGTCCGGCGGTGCTGTGTGGACTGGCTCGAGCGCAGGGAGGTCAGGAGTGTCTTGAGGCCACTGTAGGGCCCTGCAGCGCCCTTTCCCACCCCCTCGCAAGCCGCCGAAGGGGGTGTGAAGTGAAGCTCCGTCAGGCGAAGTACATGGTTCTCAGGGTGTCGTGGTGAATCTGCACAGCTTTGGCCAGAGCCTGGGGGTCCCGACCGTTACTCTGACCGGATACATGGCTGCCCTCCCCACTAAAGAGAGAGAGGAGGGGGTGAGTTAATGAATGCATTCAGTTGTGCCCATTGCTGACATAGACACACTCACACACAGCTTGCCTAGTCCTGCCAATAGAATAGGACTCTCTGCAGCAGATAAACATGATGAACCTATTGGCACCAACATGCCTAATGCCAGATGTGGGCTAGAGGGGCTATAAAGCCCCCCAGCATTGCGGAGCTGTGGAGCAGTGGACCAAAAAGGCCCTGATCAAGGCCCCACTCACCTGTCGTGCTCTTTGTCCACCAGGTGGTAGCGGGCGCGGAAGGCCACTAGCCGAGCGTAATAGGCGGGTGCCGGGATGGAGACGGAGCGCGTGCAGCGCACGTACGTGTGGCACAGCTGGTAGGTGAGGATCTGGAGCTCGTCAGCGGTGAAGCGATTGTCGTCCCACAGCACATAGTAATGAGAAGGTCGGCTGGTGCCCTGGAGAGCATGGAGACATTTTCAGGACGCTGATTCCTTGGAAGAACACGGAGAACGTACTTCCAACTAAGTGTGGGAGTGTAGGAGGATAAAAAAGAAAGAAAAAACAACTGCACCCACCTGAATACCTGCATGACTGCACAGGTAGAAATCAAACTCAAACGGGTGTGTGATGCTGGTGTCGACTGTGGTCCCGGCTGGAATGTTGCCACTTTTCCCAATCTGGAAAAAAGGTTACAAAAAAGTTCATATATATCAATGAAATTCAATCAAATTATATTTAAGCCCCTAATCACATGATCTAAGCCCCCCGTCTTTCAGCAGTGAGAGAGGTTCTACAGTAGAAGCTCCAGATCTCATCAGTACAGATAAAGCAGCTGAACATGAATCCAGTAAAAAGGAGAAACAAGAGCTTCTCATTCTGAAGAAAGAAAGTAGTGAGATCTTGTCGGTGAGCTAGTCTGAAGAACAGAGCTCGGTTCCTCCAGGTTTCTCCTGGACGCCCCCCAGTCCAGCCAGCACAGCGTGGAGGATGTGTTCAATCAACTCCATTAGGAGCAGCAGCAGCAGCAGCTCACCTGATTTACTATCATTAAGCCCTGATTTACCACCAAACCAGGTGTTGATCTGAGAAGAACTCTAAATAATACTAGACTCCATGAGAGAGGAGAACTTTGGAGATGTTCTAATGATGAACACAGTAATGGAGAACCACCACCACGTTCTGTAGGAGTGTTATTACTATTAGTGTTTACTCTAATATCAGTGATTTACTGAGCAGACAAGGAGAGTTTACTTCTGATTATAACAGGTACCAAAACTGCATAGCCACCTATTTAGCCTACAGCCGACTCCACCACATTCATACTGAAGTTATAAGGAGTGGAGTGTTTCAGCCTAGACTAGGCTTTTTGAGTGAGGCCCAGCACAGGGCAGCCAATCACACAAAACACACAGGGATGAATAGAGGTTGGAAAATGGTCATGAGTATTAAAATACAAGACAAAAATGATTTATTAATATTAGTATAATTTCTATTTGTCAAATCGTAATGAAATTTTCACATAATGCCGAGGGCAACTTTGCTTTTTAAATGGTGGCAAAAAAGCAAAATAATAATAATAATAATAATCACAATATATACCCCCCCCCCTTTTCTTAACGTTCAATGTAAGTCAATGTAAAAATGCTGAATCATTTTGAGTCATTTTGGAGCATTTCTATTGGTCCATTCATCATGTTTTTCTGACACAATGTCAAGAACACCTGCCAGATTCACATTACTCCGCTCAGCCACAACATTAGCACCACTAAAACATTCATTATCTTCATCTACAGTCTCAAGAGATGGGAATACATATGGAGAATCAGTTCTTGAAGGTGATGAAGGGGTTAAAAGCGGGACAAACAGGCAAGCCTAAGAATCTGAGTTTAACCAAGCTGTGATGTTCTAGACAATGACTTGACTGGGTCAGACCATCTCCAAAACACCAGGCAGGTCATTGTTTGGTATGCAGTGGTCAGTACCTACCAAAAGTAAACCGACAGGGTCACTGATGCTAATTGAGATCCCACCTCACAACTAACGGCCAACATTAGTCTTGGTGCCCTTATGGAGGGTCCCTTATGGTCTTATGGAGGCCATCTGCTGTGGTGGCACAAGGGGGACTTACTTAATATTAGGCAGTGGTGCTAATGTTATGGCTGATCTGTGGAATCATAAACTGAAACACTCAAAAACTGGAGATACAAAATAAAAAATAAAAAAGGTCTCATGACACAGACTTTACTACTCTTCCAGCTGCTGCCTCAGGAGCCCCCGAGTTCGCCTGTGTTTAATCTGTGTTTAATCGTCCTGTTCTCTGCTTTGAGGTTTCAGCCAGACCCCCGCTCCACAGTGAGTCACTCCGAGCCGTTCCGGGAAACTCACCCTCTCGGACTTGTCGGCGCAGAAGAGGCGGGTGTGGTGGCGTTTCTGCACCACGATGTAGGTGATGCCGGGCTGGTAGTCCTTCTCCAGCTTGATGCAGGCATCTCTGATGGCCAGCAGCTCGTAGTGCAGGATCTGCGTTCGGAGAACAGGACAGAACACAGGCGTGAGTCAGGCTGCTGTCATCCATCATCTATCCACAGGGATTTCAGCCCCTCATCATGTCTGAAAAAAGCTTCCAGGAGCTGCCAGATCTCTCCGCTCATGTTTCAAAGCAAACGGAAGGAGGGTTTGTACGATGCAGGAGCTTCTATGGTAAAACTAGTGGAACAAGCTAAATAAATAGGGGCCTTTCGGATGGAGATGTCTGAAGTTAAAGGCTCTGGTTCCTCGTGGAACCGAAAGTGGTTCTTGTATGGCATTGCTCACATTCTGTAAGTGTAGTAATCCCCTGCCTGAATTTACACCAATGGGCTTTCATGTACTGTTAGCCAGATTAGCATTTCTTCAGTACAAGGTCTGGCTTAAAGCCTTTTAACCTTGTTCCACACGCCCCCTAGTGGTCATTCCCCCAGCGGAATTCAAGTCGACTGGTCGAAAACGTGTAACGGTTGAAATGGGCCACCAGAGTTCACACTGGGCAGAGTAACACCAGTCAGATGAGTGTGTAGAATCTGAAAAGGCACTTTCTGTGAGCTACCATGTTTCCTATTTCTCTTCTTTTTCAGTCATTTCCAATTTCCACCTGCTAGCTAGCACTCCTCCTATTACACAGAGCCACCAATGCTGGCCTATAAGATTATAGGTTACATCTTCTCCAACTGTTGCTAAGGCAACGTTATTAGACAGGTGAACATACCGAGAACCATGGAAATTGTGTTACGTCAGTGGGGGTAAGACCAGAGACTCCCGATCATCAGATCACGGGTGGCTATTGTTCTTGTTGGATGCGCTATGTTTTTTTTTTATTCTCCTGATTGAGCACATAAGCTTATTTAGACCTATAATAAAATGGGAGTGATGTGTGACTTATACTCATATTCATCTACTAAATGACAAAATCAAGAGTTTCTGACACAGCTATGAATTCTGGGAATGAATCATCTTCATTACCTAGCAAGTGAAGATGGCAAAATCAGCGAGGATCAAGTTATCAAAGCAACCTTATGTAGCAATTTTACCTTCAGGACTATGTCGATGCTCCACTGACCGTAACTGGGAGCGGCGTATCGGTCATTGCCAGGCCGGAACACTGCTTCTATTGCACTATGGAGCTTTGGTGGTGGAGCTGCAGGAGGAGAACCTCTCTCCTCAACCCACAACCCAAGTCATAGTAGTGTAACACCCTGTAGTGTTACTCTACCGCCTCAGCCCACATGCTTCTCTACCTGGAGATGGAGCAGATGGTGCTGCTTCTGGACCTCTTAGCTTGTGCAGAAATGCATGTGTTCGGCTGTCAGTGAGGGTCGATTTTAAGTTATGGTGGTGGTTATGGTGTAAAAGCAAATTACGCTCCACAACTGTAGGGGGAGCCCTGGAGCAAAACCACCATATTATCACATAAGGCTACTTTAATAGAGGAACTCTGAAATTCCTGATTACTGCAACTGCGATAGACGGCGGTTACAACAATAACAGAGCAGCCGCTAAAGCACTCCACATGTGCCCAGGCTGTGAGCACTCCAGCGGTTTATCAGCACGGTCACACAATGAGAAGAACCTGCTCTACCAAACGAACGAAATTCACCAGAGGCGCTGGGTGATTCACTCCTCTCGCCAAGGCCAGAAATTCTGATGAATCACAAGGAATGTACAGTTCGCCTCCAGCGAAACTGAACCCGGCAGAACGGACTGACCTGTGGCAGCTGGCCTTCAGGAACGCCGTCCCTGTAGAAGATGATTCTGGTGGGCTTGAAGCGGGTGGACTTGTAGAACTGGATGAGGAGTTCCCGCACCATGTATGAGAGATCCTCAATGATCTCCTGCCGGGGCCTCTGCACCCGCACCGTGGCACAGTACCGGCTGGGGTGGGCATCCATACTGCCCACAACCTGTAGAGAGAGGGGATAGGATGATCGGTCAAATGCGTCATATTCAAATACCCCCACAAGGCACTAAGACCCTGTTTAAACCCTGGTATCAGGTCCAGCCGCACCACCACGCATGAGGCTAAAGCCTATCAGGATACAGTCCAGGTACCAGTCACATGACCAGGTGTGAAAGGGGTCCAAGTCTGAGTAAGAAAATTCCTATGATAGTCTAACTTTACAGATTTATTTTTCCCCCCAATAGTTATTTTCCTTCTCACCTTTTGAATACCTGTGTTTTAAAGGGCTTATTTCCTACTGCAGTCTTAATTAACAGTCATAATTAAATTTACATTAATTAATATTAGCCATTCTCTTACACTCTTACACAAATAAAGGCGCTACAAAAAAGTTTTTCGATTAATGCCACAGAAGAACCACTTTTGGTTCCTTGAAGAACCCCAGCTAATCAACTTAAACTAAAAATCAATGGAGATAAAAAAATAAATAAAAAAATAAAAATAAAATTAACAAAACAAAGATTAACTAAGAGAGAATAAATAAAAAATAATAAAACAACAAGGAAAAAAAATAGAAATAAAAAAATTAACTTACATAATAAAATTCCAAAATAAATAAATAAATAATAATAATAATAATAATAATAAAGTAAAAATAGGAAAATAAGCCAAATCAAGTAAAATTGAAAAAAACATTATAAAGAAAATAATCAACAAGAGATTAAATTAATGAGAGAATACATAAAATAATAAAACATAAATGATATAATAAAAATATAAATTATAGAATAATAAATGACAGAAATAAAAATAACAAGAAGAAATTAATTAACCAAAAAAAACTATATTGCATAATAAAATTCTAAAAACTTAAAAAAATAGGAAAATAAGTCAAAAAATAAATAAATGAACAAAATAATAACATTTAAAATCACAAGAGAAAATGAGCTTGGTTCTGATTGGCTGCCCTGTATTGTCCCTTATTCGAAGGACAGTTTGGACTGAAACACTCCTTATAACTTCACCGTGGGTGGGCGGAGCTAAGGTGCTGAACTGATTAGTCAGACAGGTGTAAACACGTCACTCTTAAAGGCACAGTAACGCAGAAAACAGCCTGTTCAGTTCTAAAGGATGAAGGGGAGGCTGGGAAACGGTTCAAGGGGGCGGCGGCTTCTGATACTCAAACAGCCTTTATGTGCATTAAAAGTGAGGACGCAGGCGGTTTCCATGACAACTAAAGCCTAAAAGCTCTACAGCCATTCAGTTGTAATGGGGTGATCCTGCTCTATGCAGTGATATGCACTGCCCTCTAGTGGCTGAGAGGAAGAAGTGCGCAACTTCAGATGCTGTTAGCGCCTTTTTCCTCTCCACAGGGGGAGGGGGGGGGGGGGGGAGGGTGTGAGGTCAACATTGCTCAGCGCCACACCCACACACACCCACCCATGCACCCACCCACCAAAAAAACCACACACACACATTCCAAATGCATCCACCCCTTTCTCCTTTCTATCCCATTCCCTGTGACTCAGTCCTTTGTCACCATCCCCTGGCAACCGCAAAGCGTTCCAGCAGCGGGGTATGAGGTGATGTCATTTCCTGTTTGTCTGTGAGTCACACTTGCTCGCCCGCTCCCTCTCAGCCTTAACCACTCCTAAAGCCTCCCTTCTTCGCCTCTGCCACGCTCCCGGCTCTCTTCAATGTTCTCCAGAAGCACGAAGGCCAGGGCGGTGCTGACCGCCACCACTGCAGCAGCAGGGCCGTCATTACGCCTCCGGCTCAACCCTCAAAGCATGGAGGCTGCAGCCGCTGCCCACAGGCCCGCAGCCCTCGTACAATTACAACCAGCTACCGAACCACCAGGCGCGGTATACGGTAAACAGCCGGCCGCGATTACTGTACGTTCCTGGTACGGCTCAGTTCCGTCTGCTAGAAAGAAAAGCGTGAGATTTAAAATATACGGACAAAAGTATTGGGACACCTGCTCATTCAGTTATTCTTCTGAAATCAAGGGTATTAAAAAGAGTGTATCCTGCTTTTGTTGGAGTAACTGTCTCTTCCTACTAGGCGTCCTACTAGATTATGATAGAGCTTTGCTGTGAGGATTTGATTGCATTCAGCAACAAGAGTGTTAATGAGGATAGAATGTTGAATGATGATCACCACCCCACCTCATCATCCCATACTCCCCAACTTATCCCTCCATCCATCATTCCAGAGAACACAGCAGTTCTTCCACTGCTCCACAGCTCAATGCTGCTGCTGGGGGGCTTTACACCCCTCTAGCCCACACCGGGCATTAGGCAGCATGGTGAGAGTCCAGAGAGTCCTATTCTATTGGAAATACTTCTCTACAGGGACTAGATAAGCTGTATGTGTGTGCATGCATCTGTGTCAGCAATGGGTGCAGCTTAAAGTAGCTGAATGCATTCATTAAAAGGACTGTCCACAAACATTTGGACACATAATGTATGTGAATAAACATGTACCTCTGGTTAAGGACGGAAAGAGACTGTTGGGGTTCTTAGAAACTACACCTTCAGCTGAGAAGCCTTTAGGCTGGAGTTCCAGACCTCTGACTAAGAAGCACATGAGTTTAGCACAGAACTAGCAGACGCAAACACTGCAGAAAGAGGGTGAGTCAGGACGGAGACCAGGACACACAAACACATCTGACTCTGGTCATCTTGAGCTATTTGAGCTCAATAGCAGAGAGCGCCCCCTGTGGAATCGTCTGCTAAACCAAGAGTGAGACAGAAGCCTGGTCCATGAGGTGCATTGCATGTAATGTACCTAAAGCTAACCTTTAGCTTAACAATATTACACCAAATAAAAAAATAGAAAAGAGGAATAGGATCATTTCTACACGTTAAAACTGAATTTCTGATGCAATTGATGATCCCATCAGTCAGAAAAGCCTTGTTTAACAACTGATGTATGAAATTAAGGTGATGCTATTACCAGGTATTACCCCTAAAATCAAAACTGTTCAATACTGTTCAAGAAATTAATATCTGCTATTAATAATTCTACTGTAATTTATTCAGTATCAACTATGAATTAATCAGTCTATAATGAACTGTTCAGTTTACAGTATTAAATGTTTAGTATCCATATAAATTATTCTGCATCTAGCATCCACAGAATTACTCAGTATCTAATGTGAATCATTCAATAAACACTACTTATTATTTAGTATCCACTATGAATTATTCAGCATCCATTATGAATTCTTCAGTATCCAGTATGAATTCTTCAGTATCCACTACTTATTATTTAGTATCCACTATGAAATATTCAGCATCCACTATGAATTATTCAACATCCAGTATGAATTCTTCAGTATCCACTACTTATTATTTAGTATCCACTATGAAATATTCAGCATCCACTATGAATTATTCAGTGTCCAGTATAAATTCTTCAGTATCCACTACTTAATATTTAGTATCCAGTATGAATTCTTCAGTGTCCACTATGGACTACTCAGTATCCAGTATGAATTCTTCAGTATCCACTATGGAATACTCAGTTTCCAGTATGATTTATTCAGTATCCAGTATGAATTATTCTGTATCCAATATGACTGTAAGGTATTTAGTATAATCTGACTTTTCATAGATGTATAAACTAAACAGCAGCTGCTCCAGCAGTTCCTCATTACGCTGAACAGCACTGTCCAATTTGGCTACAGCTGTTCGCATATTTGTAGACTGATGAAAAGAGTGTGTCTCTGTGTGTGTGTCTCTGTGTGTCTGTGTGTGTCTGTGTGTGTGTGTGTGTGTGTGTGTGTGTGTGTGTGTGAGAGAGAGAGAAAAGAGAATGTATTAAAGCCCTACTCACTGCAGTAATGGAGGGCTTCTTCCCATCTCCTGCTGGTGGATGAGTGACGTCCGCCCCAAGAAAGATGACGGGTTGCTGAAATACTGCGGACCTGCGAGCACAACACACACACACACACACACACACACACACACACACACACACACACACACACACACACTTCAGCTATATTCTCTCCCCCCCTTTGCTCAGTCTTATAAGAAGGTGGAAAATGGGAACAGAGCATTGGTGGTACAGCTCGGTGGTACAGGGTCTCACCGCTGATGTGGCACCAGGATGTTGTTGATTCCGCCGAGTTTGACGTTGATTTTGAGGCAGAGGTTGGAGAGCGTCTGAGGAGACGTCTTCACCACGTTCTTCACCTGAACGCACTGAGTGGCCATGCCCAGAAGAGTGTCTCCCACACGCTTCACCTCCGCTGCACCACAACACAAGTACACACACACACACACACACACACACACACACACACACTTTATTATTCCACCTGACTGTATGTCGAAATGCTGACCGAGCACATGGAGAAGTACACGGTATGAAAGGTCTTGCTGTTGTGTACCGTAGACGGGTGTTTTTCCAGGCAGGATGACGATGATGAGCTGCAGGCCAGAGTAGGTGTTCTTCAGGTGTCTGAACATGGGCTCCACGCTGTCCGCTCCCTGCGCGTACTTACAGAAACACGGCTGACCCTGGATGGGCATCCCAGCGTCCTTGGAGATCTTCCGCAGCTGGTCTGTGAAGTTCCTGCAGGAGAGAGCGCAGAGATCAGACTGTGACTCACCAAAGTGACAAAATATGAAATAAACACCAACATAAATCACAGGACAGCTTCTCACACAGTCACACTCTGAATGAAATCCCATGCAAATAACTGACGTCCTCCACAGAGGACACACATTTAGACACTTTTTTAGGTCATTTAAATTGAGGTAAAATTTTATGAAAAAAGGATTTGGACACAATGCACGCAAAATTATGACATGATATTTTTAATATCAATAACAATAATATTTTTATTATTTAAAAATAATAATAATAATACAAACCAACAACAAGAATAAATAGTATGCAAAAATATATATAAAATTGTATACATAATAAAAATATATTACACACAATATAATAGTAGTAATAATAAATATTATTATAAATAGGCAGAGTGTTATTCTCTCATGAGTTTAATTTTTTTAATATAATTCTGTTAAAACATGGTTAAAAGCAATGTCTCACTTTCATTGGTTCATTTTCATAGCATTTTTTATTATTATTACTTTTGTCAGATTCACGTTATTTCTGTGACCATTGTGGGTTTTTCTTTCATTAACCAAGGAGTACCAACTATTTTGTCCATGTGTTATTATGTTTTATTTATTTATTTATTTGTATTATTATGATTGTTATTATTTTTACACACTTTAAAACATAAATAATATTGTAAATCCAGAAAAAACTTTTCCGCTCATTCAGTACTGACAACTCGAATAGCAGAATATCAATAATAATAATTATTATAACATTATGGTTATGATAATAATAATAATAATACAAACCAACAATATATGAAATTGTATACACAATAAAATATATTACACACAAATATAATAGTAGCCATAATAAATATTATTATTCATAGGCAGTGTTATTCTACCAACAATATAAAATTATTACACTATATTTTTTCATCTCATTCAGTACTGATCACTTTAAATTCTATATTAATATATATAATAATAACAATAATAATAGCACAAACCAACAAAAATAAATACTATATAAGTTGAATACATCATAAGAAATAATATATTAAATAATATAATAGTAATCATATACTGTATATATAATGCTTTATGTGTTATATATATACTTTTTTACTTTAATTATTTTATTCTTAGTCAAATTTCATGAATTTCTCACATAAAATAACAACACCCACGAATGCAATAAAACTGTTGACTTAACTAAAATGTAATTATCAACTATTATGGCCATTAATGTAACACCATTTCTACCAACAATAGAAAACACATCATATAAATATGAATAAATATTTACTGTACTGTGTTTAATTGTGTCTCTGACGGAGTTAAAGGTTATATTCTGCTCCATTTCTGAGATCTTCACATCACTGGGAAATGATCACAGTATTCGCTTCCACAGACCTTCTGTTTAGAGCGACACACACTTGGACGTAAGTAAGGATTTGAAAGCCTCTTACTTGAGCACCTCCTCTCGGCACTGTTTCTGCGGGGCGAAGCAGGCGATGGCCCACACTTTGATCTCGATGCCGTTGTAGAACTGCTTCCCCCGCATGTCCCACACACCCTGGTTGGGCGTGGCTATGGCCCGATTCTGCAAAGAGGAAAAGCGTACTCTTATTCTGAGGTCCAGTCTGGACTCATTTAGTTACTCAGTGTTACTCAGTACAGTACATACACCTTCCATCCATATTCAACCATCTGGACATTTGATGTTTATTTGAAGATGGAGCGTCTATCTGTAGTAGTTGTAGACCAACTGTTGGACACTTCTTTACTCATCCTGTGGTTCTGCTCTTGGGCTGAACTTGCTAGGGGATGGCCTGACCTGCCCATGTTGGTTAGATGTTCCACATGTCATGATTTAGTGAACAGATGAACAGCTTTCTCAGCCTTCTCAGACTCCTCTGCATCTCCACCCTTCTTTCTGAAGGTCTCAGAGAGCTCTCTGGATCTGGTCATGATGGTGATCATCTTCACCACTCACTCCAACCATCAATCAAGAGCAGACCAGTCTAAATGTCTGAGGTTTAAATAAGACACTAAGACTCCTCCAGAACAATCCTCTCCAACCATGTTCTGATCATCTTCTGCTGATTGTAGTTTTGTAGGACAGGGGACAGGGGATTTAATGCACAACTAAAGCAGGTTAAACATCAATAAAACAAAAAAAAGCTTCCAAAGATTTATAAAATGTGTAGAAAACAGCAGATGTACATAAACTGTGATGTCCCCCTAAATATTCAACAAAACAGGTCATTTGAATTGAAATGTCAAATTTCTGAACACAGGGTCTGGACACAATGGGCAGAATTATTACACTATATTATTTCCCTCTTAATTACTACTGACAACTGACAAACTTCTAAAATATCAATAATGATAATAATAATAATAATAATAATAATAATAACGATAGTAGTAGTAATAATGATGATGATAATAATAATAATATAATAATAATCATCATTATTACTACTACTACTACTATTAATAATAATAATAATAATAGTAGTAGTAGTAGTAATAATGATGATAATAATAATAATAATAATATCATCATCATCATCATCTTCATTATCTAAACCAACAACAAGAATAAATAGTATGCAATAATATCTAAAATTGTATACATAATAAAAAATATTCACTTCAACAATCAAGAGCAGACCAGACTAAACGTCTGAGGCTTAAATAAGAATCCTCTCGAATGAATCCTCTGATGTTCTGCACCTGATTGTAGTTTTAAGCAGTTTAAGTAGTAATACATGTGCGTGTGTGTGTGTGTGTGTGTGTGTTGGGTGGGAGGGTCAAATGTCCATATGTCTAAATATGTTAGAAAAGACAATGACTATTTATGATTTTATTATTATTTATTATATTATTATTATTATTATTTGACCTCAGTCTTCTTCAGCGTACACTGCTGGACCTCCCCCTGGAGTCCCCTGTGGAGTCTCCTCTTTCAGCCTAAACAGGCTGTTTTTGGCACTACGCCTTTAAGACTAACATATTTAAATAACATCTGTTATGGTTGGGTTCCATGGGCGAGGCCAACCTGTAGGCTGAACGTATGCAAACACATGGGTCTCCGTTACATCACAGCCACAGTTTTGTGTTTGCGTGTTTATACGGACTGAGCCGTGAACGCCCACTGGCCACAGATCAGCCTTAAGCCTTAGCCTGGCAGGGGTCCTGAACCCCCTGTGTCTGTGTCTTACCCTGCCGCCATACTGCAGGATGGGCGCTGGGAGAACTCTGCCCGTCACCTCCGCCATGTCATCCCGCACTTTGATCCCAAACTCTTGAATATATGGATCCAGATTAAAATTGGCGTTCTTCATCTACAGAGAGAATAAAGGGACGGAGGATTAGGAGAACACAGAGAACTCGGACTAAAGGAATCTGACCATTAATCTGATTCAATCTGAGAGTTTCCACACTTTCTTCAAATCTGAAGCGTAAAAATTTATTTCTACAGGACGAGAATGTAAACAGTGCTTCCCACAGGTCTGAATGAAGGTCCCGCATTCAATACTGTGCAAAAGTTTCAACCCCCGTTAAAATCAGACGTAAAATCTCCTTATCTGGTCAGTAAGTGTTTATCTCCTCAGTAAATCACTTATATTAGAATAAACACTAATAATAATAACACTCCTACAGAAAGTGGTGGAGGTTCTCCATCACTGTTTTCATCATTAGAACATCTCCAAAGTTCTCCTCTCTCATGGAGTCTAGTATTGTTTAGAGTTCTCCTCAGATCAACACCTGGTTTGGTGGTAAATCAGGGCTTAATGATGGTAAATCAGGTGGGCTGCTGCTGCTGCTGCTGCTGCTGATGATGATGATGATGATGATGGAGTTGAACACATCCTTCATGCTGTGCTGGACTGGGGGGCGTCCAGGAGAAACCTGGAGGAACCGAGCTCTGTTCTTCAGACTAGCTCACCCACAAGATCTCACTATTTTCTTTCTTCAGAATGAGAAGCTCTTGTTTCTCCTTTTTACTGGATTTATGTTCAGCTGTTTTATCTGTTCTGATGAGATCTGGAGCTTCTACTGTAGAACCTCTCTCACTGCTGAGAGGAATAGCTTTGAATAATGTATAAGAGGCCTAAAATCTCTGTACAGTGCTGTATATTAGGGCTGCACAATATATATATATATATGGTGGTTTTTAAAATATTGTAACACTTTTTTTGACAACTTTTTTATTGTTTGATACAAACCATATATTTGTACTGTTTTTATGATCCACCAGATGCGTATTATATATCAAAATCATTTATTTTACCCCAATCTAGGACCCACAGACTGCAATATCAGTATCATGACGTTGCATCATTCAGTTCTAGTGAAATCTAGTGAAATTGAGTTAAAATTTGGTAGGTGGAATTGAGCAAAAAGATGGTGTTTTGTTTAATAAGGCAATATGTATATATTGCAGAAAACTATAATATATATATATTGAATGTATATATGTATAACAATATATGGTTTCTGCATGTATATATATATATATATATATATATATATATATATATATATATATATATTTATACACACATGCAGAAACCATATATTGTGATGCAGAAACCATATATTGTGATGCAGAAACCATATATTGTGCAGCCCTTAAATATATTTATATTTTACATATCTTGTTGCTGTCACTACAAAAACCTTGTATCGTCAAAACAACAACTTTACAGAAGAAGGAAAAAAACTTCAATGAAAGTCAATGTAAATAAAATTTAGTCCAAGTGATTTTAGAGCATTTCTATTGGTAATTCTATAAAATTCTGACATAATGTAAAGAACAACATCCAGATTTACATTAGGTCAAAAAGTGAAAAACGGCATGAATTGAGACACAAAGTTTTATATAAATGTTATATTACAATATTTGACTATCTAAACTCATCAGAGCACTGACTTACTTTCCAATAAGGAATCAAATAAGTGCATGTTCAACTATTTTTTATTTTATTTATAAAATTTCTATTTCATTTTTTTTTTTTAATGGGACAACTTGGAGTTTGGACTGATATACTCAGGCAGCCTTCGATATCCCTAGGGGGCGCCCAAGCAGAGCCTATGTGTGAGAAAGCACTGTGGCAGGTGATGGCTGTTTATACATTTTAAAAAATGCACCAAGACATGTTGTGTTTACCACTCTGTCCACCAGGGGGCATGACTCACCAGTCTGCTGATTTCCTCCTGTCTGTCTGGTGCTGAACGCGCCGTGGCTTTGATCATGGTGGACGTCTGATTATCGGTCAGTTTCTTGATGCACCTCTGCCCAGCTACGATATTACACACCTTCCAGGAGATTTAGAGAGGAATCAGAGAATCAGTCCTGAAAGTGCTGGAGAGAGAAACGTCTCTCCAACCTAATCGTCAACACCAACAGCTTACAGAGACGCTCCTCTAGTGACGTTCTCACCTCCAGGGGCAGGTAGGTGTGCTTCTGCTCCTGGCCCACCTGCAGGCAGGGTAGGTGAGGGTATTTGAGCTGCAGGTTGTACTTCTGTTTAAAATACTGTGCCACCGTACACTCCACTGTCTGACCGCTTTCCAACTGCAGCGGAAACCTGGAGACAGATCCAGAAGATGAAGGTCACCATCCCCCTCGTCCAAAATCCCAGAATCCACAGATTCCGCTTATTGTCACAGAAAAATCAAAGTTGCCAAAATTTTGCATAAAAAACTGAAAAAAACATAAAATTTCCCTTTGAATTTAATAAAAATTGACCATTTGAAAATGTCAGCTGTGCAAGGGGACAAATGGGCCAATCGGAACACAAAAAAATGACAGCATAGAGCATTATAGAGCGCCCCCCGTTGCTTCCTGTAGTGTATTACAGTCTGTCAGAATGAGAGTGTAGATCATATGAACATAATGGAGCATTATAGAGCGCCCCCTACGCTTCCTGTAGTGTATTACAGTCTGTCAGAGTGAGCATAGATTATATGAACATAATGGAGCATTATAGAGCATTATAGAGCGCCCCCTACGCTTCCTGTAGTGTATTACAGTCTGTCAGAATGAGCGTGTGGATCATATGAACATTATAGAGCGCCCTCTATGCTTTCTGTAGTGTATTACAGTCTGTCAGAATGAGCGTGTGGATCATATGAGCATTATAGAGCATTATAGAGCGCCCCCTACACTTCCCCTACAAATGGACCAATCCGAACACACCAAAAACGACCTGGAAATCCTTTACACCTGAAAACACTCACGTCTGATGACTGGCAGGGCGACGTGTAACGTTACACACTCTATACTTCCTCTTCATCTGTCCGCAGTGCGTCACCTCCACCTTCAGCCCTAAAGCACACACACACACACACACACACATCATGTAATCATTTAAAATTTGAGCCTTTAACATACCAACAGCACAGATCCACTCGTCACAGTAAATCGACTCAGTTTTATCTGAATCAGTTCATCTGGATTCGTCTGAACCGCTCTATAGAAGCATCCGATTCATCAGAGGATCAGTGCAGGGCAGGACATCTAATAGCACTCCGACGCCTAAATGTTGTCCAAATTTATGAACAAACAGTGTCGGACACCAAGAATATGGCCAAGAATAGTTGCTGCCGATTTAGACATGCGGTTTACACACTGCTAATGCTAATGCTAAGTGGTGGTCTTAACGTCTCAGCTACATGTCCAAATGTTTGTGGACACCGATACTAATTAATCCATTCAGCTACTGCTAACACAGATGTGCAAATGCATACACACACACAGCTTGTCTAGTCCCTGCCAATAGAATAGGACTCTTTGGAGCAGATAAATAAGCATGAACCTATTGGCACCATGCTGCCTAATGCTAGGTGTGGGTTAAGGGGGTATATATAAAGCCCCCCAGCAGCAGCATTGAGCTGTGGAGCAGTGGAAGAACTGTGCTCTCTGGGATGATTGATGGTGGAGCTCGATCCAGTACTACTGGGATGAGTTGGGGAGTTGGGGATGATGAGGTGGGGTGGTGATTATCATCCAACATCCTAACCTCAACCTAACGCTCTTGCTGCTGAATGCAATCAAATCCTTACAGCAATGCTCCTCCAAAGTCTAGCAGAAAGCCCTCTTCTCCGGACAGTAGAGACGGTCACTCCGACAGTATAACAGCCTTGACTGCAGAGACCCAACATATCTTTACTGATTGGCCACATTTGGCTGTAATGTGTGAATTTTACCCACCTTTGATCTCCTTGGTGAATCGAACCCTTTGGGAATCTGTTAAGGTCTTGGGCTGCTCATCGATGTTGCGGATATCCAGAACCTCGCACATGAACTCAATGACGGGCTGGGCTTTGTAGAAGGCCGTGGCTGACACTAGAGAGGGAGGAAACAGGACAGAAAACTGCTAAATGATACTGTGAGGATGCCCTTCCAAACAAAGAGATAAACCTGTAGTGTATTACAGTCTGTCAGAATGAGTGAGTGGATCATATGAACATTATAGAGCATTATAGAGCGCCCCCTACGCTTCCTGTAGTGTATTACAGTCTGTCAGAGTGAGAGTGTGGATCATATGAACATTATAGAGCATTATAGAGCGCCCCCTACGCTTCCTGTAGTGTATTACAGTCTGTCAGAATGAGTGAGTGGATCATATGAACATTATAGAGCATTATAAAGCGCCCTCTACACTTCCTGTAGTGTATTACAGTCTGTCAGAATGAGCGTGTGGATCATATGAACATTATAGAGCATTATAAAGCGCCCTCTACACTTCCTGTAGTGTATTACAGTCTGTCAGAATGAGCGTGTGGATCATATCAACATTATAGAGCATTATAGAGCGCCCCCTACGCTTCCTGTAGTGTATTACAGTCTGTCAGAATCAGCATGTGGATCATATGAACATTATAGAACATTATAGAGCTCCCCAATGCATTATAGAGCATTATAGAACCGACCCACAAGGTACAACGGAAGTAAGCAGAGCATTAAACAGGTCAGCGGAAGAGCCGCTCACCATCAATGTTGAGCATCATCTTCCACATGGCGGGCCGTACAGACTGATGGAAGCCGAACCACACCTCCCTGCCTCCTCCCAGAGGATGATAATACCCTTCAGGTGGTGAGAAGAAAGATCGACCCACTGGAGTGTACCTGGGTGACAGAAGTTGGTCAGGTTGGTCAATGCGTGAATAATATATACATTATACAGCTTTATAGAGCGCCCCCTACGCTTCCTGTAGTGTATTAGTCTGTCAGAATGAGTGAGTGGATCATATGAACATTATAGAGCATTATAGAGCGCCCCCTACACTTCCTGTAGTGTATTACAGTCTGTCAGAATGAGCGTACGGATCATATGAACATTATAGAGCATTATAGAGCGCCCCCTACGCTTCCTGTAGTGTATTACAGTCTGTCAAAATGAGCGTGTGGATCATATGAGCATTATAGAGCATTATAGAGCGCCCCCTATGCTTCCTATAGTGTACTACAGTCTGTCAGAATGAGTGAGTGGATCATATGAACATTATAGAGCATTATAGAGCGCCCCCTACGCTTCCTGTAGTGTATTACAGTCTGTCAGAATGAGTGAGTGGATCATATAAACAATATAGAGTATTATAGAGCGCCCCCTACTCTTTTTTTGTAGTGTATTACAGTCTGTCAGAATGAGCGTGTGGATCATATGAACATTATAGAGCATTATAAAGCGCCCCCTACGCTTCCTGTAGTGTATTACGGTCTGTCAGAATGAGTGTGTGGATCATATGAACATTATAGAGCATTATAGAGCGCCCCCTACGCTTCCTGTAGTGTATTACAGTCTGTCAGAATGAGTGAGTGGATCATATGAACATTATAGAGCATTATAGAGCGCCCCCTACGCTTCCTGTAGTGTATTACAGTCTGTCAGAATGAGCATGTGGATCATATGAACATTATAAAGCATTATAGAGCGCCCCCTACGCTTCCTGTAGTGTATTACAGTCTGTCAGAATGAGTGAGTGGAATATATGAACATGAGCTAAAATATGTTTATTGTGTTTTCAATCGTGACTTTCGGCAATACATTTTAGACCTTTTAGGAACATTTTAGGTGACCATACACATGACAATTCCTATCACATGCACCTCATGGAGGCCAGATGTCTCATGGCCACGTCCAGAGCCTGGACAGAGTCCAGTGGGACCTGAAGTCGCCCGCTGACCAGAGTCTCCTGTAGCAGTCGCCATGACACCTTCGCCAGCCAGCGAATGGACACCTTAAAGATGCGATCCTTACCCTCGCCCGGGATGGTCACCTCAAAGTCCACCTGCAAAGGCAAGAGAATTGATAAAGGGTTGAAACAAGCCAACAAGTCAATAACAAACTGCGGATAACCACATCCACTCCTCCTGGTTCACTGACCTTTTCGCTCCCTATAGGAAGAGCCAGGACTGTGTAGATGTTCTTCTTGCCGTCGTACACTGGCTTCCGGTCGCCAAAAAGCTGCGGTTTGAAATGCTGCACCATGTACTCCACAACCTCCCTGCAGAACAGGACACACCAGACAGGTACAGGTAAATGGGGGGGGGGGCAAGCTTTTCTCAATATACATTAAGCGTCCAAATGATTGCGGACACCCCTTCTAATGAATGCACTGCTGACGGCATTGAGATGTGGAGCAGTGGGAGAACTGTGCTCTCTGGAATGATGGTGGTGCTCCACCCAGTACTTTTGGGAAGGGGTTGAAGAGTTGGGGATCATCCTGACCTCAATAACGCTCTTGTCGCTTAATGCAATCAAATCCTCACAGCAATCCTCCCCCAAAATCTAGCAAAAAGCCTTCTCCCCGGGACAGTAGAGACAGCTCCTCAATCTTACCCACCACATCACGACTTAAAGCTAAATGCATTCATTAGAAGGGGTGTCCACAAATTTTTGGACATATAGTGTACAAGTTTTGTGACCACAAATGTGTCATGTGACCACTCCTGGGCTCAGGGGTGAGTACCTGTTGACCCTCCGAGGACACTTGTCGGGTTTGATGTCGACCTCGTAGTGATAGACGTCCATCTTGGGGATCTCCACCTCGAAGTAGTTGGCAAGCAGCTTGATGGGCTTCCCCACAGTGCCCATGCCCGGCCTGCGGGGGGCCTGGAACACCTGCTGCAGGGGAGGGGGGTATGGCCCCATGGGCACTGAGAGAGAAAGAAGGAGACACTTTTTAAAATGGGGGAGTTCACCAAAAAAAAAACACTTATCCTAAATATCATTGGTGCTATAGAGTGTGGTCAAAAGTATTGGGACACTTACGGGAGCTTTTCTGACCCCCCATTCTAAAACCCATAGGCTGTATTAATAAGAAGCTGGTCCTCCTTTGCTCTAAGCTCTACCAGCAGCAGCAGGTCTGGAGCTCTGCAGTTATTGAGTCAGTTGGAGGCTTTTCTGCACTCTGCTCTGAGCTCAGCACTCGGCCCTGACCCCGCTCTGTAACTTTACGTGGAGGCTAATGTGAAGATCTGGAGCTATGAGGCTAATGTGAAGCTCTGGAGTTATGCTATGGGGCTAATGTGAAGATCTGGAGCCATGAGGCTAATGTGAAGATCAGGAACTATGAGGCTAATGTGAAGATCTGGAGCTATGAGGCTAATGTGAAGATCAGGAGCTATGAGGCTAATGTGAAGATCTGGAGCTATGCTATGGGGCTAATGTGAAGATCTGGAGCCATGAGGCTAATGTGAAGATCAGGAGCTATGAGGCTAATGTGAAGATCTGGAGCTATGAGGCTAATGTGAAGATCAGGAGCTATGCTATGGGGCTAATGTGAAGATCTGGAGCTATGCTATGGGGCTAATGTGAAGATCAGGAGCTATGAGGCTAATGTGAAGATCAGGAGCTATGAGGCTAATGATAAGATCAGGAGCTATGAGGCTAATGATAAGATCAGGAGCTATGCTATGAAGCCAATGTGAAGATCTGGAGCTAGGAGGCTAATGTAAAGATCTGGAGCTATGAGGCTAATGTGAAGATCTGGAGCTATGAGGCTAATGTGAAGATCAGGAGCTATGAGGCTAATGTGAAGATCTGGAGCTATGCTATGGGGCTAATGTGAAGATCTGGAGCCATGAGGCTAATGTGAAGATCAGGAGCTATGAGGCTAATGTGAAGATCTGGAGCTATGAGGCTAATGTGAAGATCAGGAGCTATGAGGCTAATGTGAAGATCTGGAGCTATGCTATGGGGCTAATGTGAAGATCAGGAGCTATGAGGCTAATGATAAGATCAGGAGCTATGAGGCTAATGATAAGATCAGGAGCTATGAGGCTACTGATAAGATCAGGAGCTATGCTATGAAGCCAATGTGAAGATCTGGAGCTAGGAGGCTAATGTAAAGATCTGGAGCTATGCTATGGGGCTAATGTGAAGATCTGGAGCTATGCTAGGAGGCTAATGTGAAGATCTGGAGCTATGCTGGGGGGCTAATGTGAAGATCTGGAGCTATGCTAGGAGGCTAATGTGAAGATCTGGAGCTATGCTAGGAGGCTAATGTGAAGATCTGGAGCTATGCTGGGGGGCTAATGTGAAGATCTAGAGCTATGAGGCTAATGTGAAGCTCTGGAGCTATGCTATGGGGCTAATGTGAAGATCTGGAGCCATGAGGCTAATGTGAAGATCTGGAGCTATGAGGCTAATGTGAAGATCAGGAGCTATGCTATGAAGCCAATGTGAAGATCTGGAGCTATGCTAGGAGGCTAATGTGAAGATCTGGAGCTATGCTAGGAGGCTAATGTGAAGATCTGGAGCTATGCTAGGAGGCTAATGTGAAGATCTGGAGCTATGAGGCCAATGGCTACATTTTTTTGTGTGGCTACATTAGCCTCGTAGCTCTAGTGCAGACCTAAGCAAGCTAAACTTCAGTCACCAAAACATGGCTGGGCTGATCTGCCGAGGTGAAAGCATAAGACGGTAAGGGTGAGATCACCCAATGACCTGAAGAGGGGAGGGGTGAAGGATTTATCAGAAAGCATGAGATCATAGTGATTCAAGCATTACAGCACAGAGAAAGGCGAGTCCACAGAAGAAATTTATGGTAAGGATGACATCACAACACCGAGGCATAGTGGGAAATCATTGGACGTTTCAGGAAACTACAGTGCAACTACACTCGAACATCAGATCAAGGACTGATGACCGACTGGACTTTGAAGTCATGGTTCCGATAACGGTCAAGTCGGGCCCTGCAGCAGCTTAGCATCCCCACACCATCCCTCCACACTACCACCGCCATGTTTGACAGCTGGTACAATTTGGTGTGTTTTTTTAGCTTAAGCTATGAATCTGAAGATAACAGAGCCAACTAGATCAATGACCAGGGGCTCGTTTTCGTGGATCTTAAAGGATGGCGGGCTGAGCCGAGCTGTACTTGAAGCTGGAAGGGCTCTCGGTGCAGATCAGCTTTTGACCATCGCCATCAAGTACGGAGGGGCTGGCTGGTCCAGTCTTGGCTTTGTAGGCCAGAGTCAGGGGTTTGAATCTGATGACCTGGGCAGCAGCTACAGGAAGCCAGCAGATGAGGAGCTGAACAGGGCTGAAGTTACAGAGCTGAAGCTGAATTGTAAGACTGAACGAGCTCCTGGGTGGCTCTCTGGAGAGGAAAGGCCGAATTCTCTGAATGTTGAAAGGGAGAAATCTGCACGATGAATTTTTGTTTTTTCATTGTTTTTGTTTTCATTGTTTCATAGTTCTGATAATCTTGCTAAGCTCGAACAAACAGCTTTTTATTTGGTGTTTAAAATTCATATTTTATTAGAAGTACACGTCTCAGTGTAAAAAGATACTAAACTTCAGTGTGTGGCTTTAAAACAAGCTGCTTAAACGCCTAAACTTTTGGTTTTAGAAGCACACGGAAAGAAAAAGTGCTAAAAGTTCAATTAAAAGTCTGTTTAATGGTGAAAACTATTTATGACTGACTGTTTACTGGTTGTTTAAACGTTTGGTTTCATAAAGTTTGCAACCAAAATTTGCTATGTTAAAAAAAAATGTAATTAATAAAAAATATATAATAATTAAAAAAAAAAAAGTAGGCCATCAGTAAGCTTCATGGTATCGGTGCTCTCTATTGCCGATACTGATACACTATGTGTAAGTGCCAGAACCAGTATCTGGTACTGGTGGTGGGTGTGGCGCAACAGATAACACCACTACCTGCCAATGACATACCACACCACATGGGAGACTGGGGTTCGATTCCCAGTCTGGGACTCATTGGTTACCATCTCTGCAACCTTGTCTGGATAAAACTGCTGTAAATGTAAATGCTACACTATCTCTCGAAGGAGATGACAAGATTATGGCCAATCTGCCAAGTCCAGCAGTTCCAGTAGTTCTACTAATGACTCTTCCTTCCAGGTATCGCTGCACAGTAGAACAGTGCACCACCACTCCAGAGTCTGATCCACCTTCCTGAAGGTCTTTTGCAGTCAAAAAGGGAGGCTGAAAGTAGACATTGACACTGAGCAACATTTCAGTTATATTATGAAGATATAAACACGTTTTCTAATTGTTGCTTAATTGTTGATTAATAATTGCTTTTAATTTCTTGAAAAACAACAACAAATGGGCAGAATTGTGACCGGGAACCACCTTTAGAAGTCCAAGAACGTTAAACTGGTGTACTGCACTTATAACTCCCCAGATATGAGCTATTCTGGGACATTGGGGGTCCTGCAAAAGTAAAAATGTTCAATATGGACCTTCCTTTATATCTGACACTGCTCAGAAGAAACGATGGAAGAGAGAGAGAGAGAGAGAGAGAGAGAGAGAGGGAGAGAGAGAGAGGAAAGGAAAGCAAGAGAGTATAGGATGGAGTTGATGAGGACTAAGACGGGATCGGGCGAGCGCGGGGCAAACAGGATTAAACGTGGCTGATACACAGCAAACAGAAGTGTGTGTAGACGCCGGGACAAAAGGAGGGAAGACGAACAAAGAGAGAAAAGATGGAGGGGGTGGGAAAGGATTGGCAAAGCAAGGGGAAAGAAGAGGGAAGAGAGACGAAGGTGGAAGGAAAAGGAGGGAGAGCACTTTAGCATTGTGATAAACACTGAGCTTAGGACAACGTCAAAGCAAGAGATTAAAAGCAGAGCAGAGCTGAAAGGTTAAGAGGTCAGCAGTAAGACCCATAATTAAAAAATATAATAATAATTAAATATATAATACAATTACGTTTATTTTCAGCATTTAGGTTTAAAGGCCTTGAGAGAGTTAAAATAACATTAATATCCAGTAATAACATATGAATAACATATGAAAGCTCTAATAGCATTAATATCCAGAATGACGTTTTAATAGCATTAATATCCAGTATGAAGCTCTAATATCATTAATATCCAAAATGAAGCTCTAATAACATCCAGTATGAAGCTCTAATAATATTAATATCCAGTATGAATCTCTAATAACATGAATATCCAGTATGAAGCTCTAATAACATTAATATTTAGTATGAATCTCTAATAACATTAATATCCAGAGTGAAGTTCTAATAACATTAATATCCAGTATGAAGCTCTAATAACATTAATATCCAGAGTGAAGTTCTAATAACATTAATATCCAGTATGAAGCTCTAATAACATTAATATCCAGAATAAAGCTCTAATATCATTAATATCCAGAATGAAGCTCTAATAACATTAATATTTAAAATGAAGTTCTAATATCATTAATATCCATTATGAAGTTGTAATAACGTTAATATCCAGAATGAAGCTCTAATAACATTAATATCCAGTATGAAGCTCTAATATCATTAATATCCAAAATGAAGCTCTAATAACATTAATATCCAGAATAAAGCTCTAATATCATTAATATCCAGAATGAAGCTCTAATAACATTAATATTTAAAATGAAGTTCTAATATCATTAATATCCATTATGAAGTTGTAATAACGTTAATATCCAGAATGAAGCTCTAATAACATTAATATCCAGTATGAAGTTCTAATAACATTAATATCCAGAATAAAGCTCTAATATCATTAATATCCAGAATGAAGCTCTAATAACATTAATATTTAAAATGAAGTTCTAATATCATTAATATCCATTATGAAGTTGTAATAACGTTAATATCCAGAATGAAGCTCTAATAACATTAATATCCAGTATGAAGTTCTAATAACATTAATATCCAGTATGAAGCTTTAATAACATTAATATCCAGTATGAAGCTTTAATAACATTAATATCCAGAATGAAGCTCTAATTTCATTAATATCCAGAATGAAGTTCTAATAACATTAATATCCAGTATGAAGCTCTAATAACATTAATATCCAGAATGAAGTTCTAATAACATTAATATCCAGTATGAAGCTCTAATATCATTAATATCCAGAATGAAGTTCTAATAACATTAATATCCAGTATGAAGCTTTAATAACATTAATATCCAGTATGAAGTTCTAATAACATTAATATCCAGTATGAAGCTCACGCCGGCCCGCTGGAGCAGTGTGTAACTGTGGAGCTGATTGGGTCTGAGACGGGTTTTAAACTCTGATCCGTCTCGTCTGTGTGTTTGAGATTTGTGTAATGAAGGCTTTGGGTGACTCCTGCTTTATTCGAGCCACAGAGCTTTAACCTCTCCGTCCCTGGAGAACACACCCCCACCAAAACAAAGCGGCCAGCTGCCCTTCTGGGGCGGGCTGTGGGGGGCGGGGGGTAACTCTGAGAGAAAAGGAGTTTGAGGAGTAAAGAGTAAGAGAAGTGAGGCCTCCATCACTCACTCACTTTCGCTCACTTTCTTCTCCTCTCTCAACAGCTAACTGGGTTCTTTCTAGGCTTTTAATCTTGCAGGAATTTCTGCAGAACCACAGAACCACAGAATCCTACTCTCTGCTTGACTGCCATTCTCATTTCTAGTCTTCAACGACCTGTAAATAAAACGGACACTGGCTTAAGCTTCTTAAAACTCTAACATTAATATCCAGTATGAAGCTCTAATAACATTAATATCAAGTATGAAGCTCTAATAACATTAATATCCAGTGTGAAGCTCTAATAACATTCATATCCAGTATGAAGTTCTAATAACATTAATTTCCAGTATGAAGCTCTAATAACATTAATATCCAGTGTGAAGCTCTAATAACATTAATATCCAGTATGAAGTTCTAATAACATTAATTTCCAGTATGAAGTTCTAATAACATTAATATCCAGTATAACATTAATATTCAGTATGAAGTTCTAATAACATTAATATCCAGTATGAAGCTCTAATAACATTAATATCCAGTATGAAGTTCTAATAACATTAATATCCAGTATAACATTAATATTCAGTATGAAGTTCTAATAACATTAATATCCAGTATGAAGTTCTAATAACATTAATTTCCAGTATGAAGTTCTAATAACATTAATATCCAGTATAACATTAATTTCCAGTATGAAGCTCTAATAACATTAATATCCAGTATGAAGCTCTAATAACATTAATATCCAGTATGAAGTTCTAATAACATTAATATCCAGTATGAAGCTCTAATAACATTAATATCCAGTATGAAGTTCTAATAACATTAATATCCAGTATGAAGCTCTAATATCATTAATATCCAGTATGAAGCTCTAATATCATTAATATTCAGTGTGAAGCTCTAATAACATTAATATCCAGTATGAAGCTCTAATATCATTAATATTCAGTGTGAAGCTCTAATAACATTCATATCCAGCTGCTGGAGACACGGTTTTACCACCGTTTTGACAAAAACTTTTGGTCTTGTATATATTTTTTTAAATCCCAAGGCAACAAAGGCAACAGGGTCTCAGGCAGGGTATTCATAAACATTTGGTGTACCAAACTTTCTGTGAGGGAGCTTGTAGAGGCATTAAACTTTTCTGGACGTCTGGTTTCATTAACCACCACTGTAAATGTGAATTGTGATTTGAGTTTCTCGAGACTGGAGCGTTTTACAGCAAAATCCACTTGGACCGGCTTTGTTTACACCCTAATCATTTAATGATGCAGTTTTGGAAGTTTGGTGGAATTCCCCTTTAATGATGATTCATTTGAATGAATAATAATAAAGTTTACTGAATTTAATGGAACTGAATTGATCTGAGCGAGAGACACATAGTTTATGTTCTCTCTCTATTTCTTCTTTTCTTTCTCCCCCGACTCCCTCTCTTTCACTCATCCCCAAACCCCCCAGTGCGAGAGAGAGAGAGAGAGAGAGAGAGAGAGACAGAGAGAGAGAGAAAAAGAGAGAGAGAAAAAGAGAGAGAGAGAGAGAGAGAGAGACCCACGCCCCCACACAGACACAAACACTAGGGGCCCCCCAAAACATTCCCAGTCTCACCATGGCAACACCACAGCAACACACATTGTCATGGAGATGAGACCTGGGGGTGTGTGCGTACGAGTGTGTGCAGGGGTGTGTGTAGGGGTACCAAGCGATGGTTCGAGCACCTTGGCCTTATTCAGTTTGCCGCGTTAGCCACCACTACGCTAGCCCACCCGGACAAGGTCATCAATCTTTCCCCACATGCCTACCACACTGACCCCCATTTAAAGAGCTCGCTGAGAACGGGGCCTTCCAACACCTGCTAACGTTAAACACGGTGTCCAGCAATATTCAAAAAGTGTGTGTGTGTGTGTGTGTGTGTGTGTGTGTGTGTGTGTGTGTGTGTGTGCACAGTACTACACTACTTCTACTACCACTACCACTCAAAGTTCTAACACCATCAAAATCATCCAGCATGAAGTTCTAACACCATCAACATCCAGCATGAAGTTCTAACAACACCATCATCATCCAGCATGAAGTTCTAACAACACCATCATCATCCAGCATGAAGTTCTAAAAACACCACCATCATCCAGCATGAAGTTCTAACACTATCAACATCCAGCATGAAGTTCTAACAACACCATCATCATCCAGCATGAAGTTGTTACAACACCATCATCATCCAGAATGAAGTTGTTACAACATCATCATCCACCATGAAGTTCTAACAGCATCAACATCCAGCATGAAGTTCTAACAACACCATCATCATCCACCATGAAGTTCTAAAAACACCACCATCATCCAGCATGAAGTTCTAACACCATCATCATCCACCATGAAGTTCTAAAAACACCACCATCATCCAGCATGAAGTTCTAACAACACCACCAACATCCAGCATGAAGTTGTTACAACACCATCATCCAGCATGAAGTTGTAACAGCATCAACATCCAGCATGAAGTTCTAAAAACACCACCATCATCCAGCATGAAGTTCTAACACCATCATCATCATCCAGCATGAAGTTCTAACACCATCAAAATCATCCAGCATGAAGTTCTAACAACACCATCAACATCCAGCATGAAGTTCTAAAAACACCACCATCATCCAGCATGAAGTTCTAACACTATCAACATCCAGCATGAAGTTCTAAGAACACCATCATCATCCAGAATGAAGTTGTTACAACATCATCCAGCATGAAGTTCTAACAGCATCAACATCCAGCATGAAGTTCTAACACCATCATCATCCACCATGAAGTTCTAAAAACACCACCATCATCCAGCATGAAGTTCTAACACCATCATCATCCACCATGAAGTTCTAAAAACACCACCATCATCCAGCATGAAGTTCTAACAACACCACCAACATCCAGCATGAAGTTGTTACAACACCATCATCCAGCATGAAGTTGTAACAGCATCAACATCCAGCATGAAGTTCTAAAAACACCACCATCATCCAGCATGAAGTTCTAACACCACCATCATCATCATCCAGCATAAAGTTCTAAAAACACCATCAACATCCAGCATGAAGTTCTAACACCATCATCATCCAGCATGAAGTTCTAACAACACCATCATCATCCAGCATGAAGTTGTTACAACACCATCAACATCTAGAATGAAGTTGTTACAACATCATCATCCAGCATGAAGTTCTAACAGCATCAACATCCAGCATGAAGTTCTAACACCATCATCATCCACCATGAAGTTCTAAAAACACCACAATCATCCAGCATGAAGTTCTAACACCATCATCAACATCCAGCATGAAGTTCTAACAACACCATCAACATCCAGCATGAAGTTCTAACAACACCATCAACATCCAGAATGAAGTTGTTACAGCATCAACATCCAGCATGAAGTTCTAAAAACACCACCAACATCCAGCATGGAGTTCTAACAGCATCAACCTCCAGCATGGAGTTCTAACACCACCATCATCCAGCATGAAGTTCTAAAAACACCACCAACATCCAGCATGAAGTTCTAACACCACCATCATCCAGCATGAAGTTCTAACACCACCATCATCCAGCATGAAGTTCTAAAAACACCACCATCATCCAGCATGAAGTTCTGACAACACCAACATTCAGCATGAAGTTCTGACAACACCATCATCATCCAGCATGAAGAACTAAAAACACCACCAACATCCAGCATGAAGTTCTAAAAACACCACCAACATCCAGCATGAAGTTCTAAAAACACCACCAACATCCAGCATGAAGTTCTAAAAACACCACCAACATCCAGCATGACGTTCTGACAACAACACCAACATTCAGCATGAAGTTCTGACAACAACACCAACATCCAGCATGAAGTTCTAAAATCACCACCAACATCCAGCATGAAGTTCTAAAAACACCACCAACATCCAGCATGAAGTTCTAAAATCACCACCAACATCCAGCATGAAGTTCTGACAACACCACTAACATTCAGCATGAAGTTCTGACAACACCATCATCATCCAGCATGAAGTTCTAACAACACCATCATCATCCAGCATGACATTCTAACAACACCATCATCATCCAGCATGAAGTTCTAAAAACACCACCAACATCCAGCATGAAGTTCTAAAAACACCATCAACATCCAGCATGAAGTTCTGAAAACACCATCAATATCCAGCATGACGTTTTAACAACATCATCAACATCTAGCATGAAGTTCCAACACCATCAACATCCAGAATGAAGTTCTAACTACACCATCAACATCCAGAATGAAGTTCTGACAACACCATCAACCTCCAGCATGAAGTTCTAACTACACTATCATTCAGCATGAAGTTCTAACAGCATCAACATTCAGCATGAAGTTCTAACAGCATCAACATTCAGCATGAAGTTCCAACACCATCAACATCCAACATGGAGTTCTAACTACACCATCAACCTCCAGCATGAAGTTCTAACACCATCAACCTCCGGCATGAAGTTCTAACACCATCAACCTCCAGCATGAAGTTCTAACACCATCAACCTCCAGCATGAAGTTCTAACACCATCAACCTCCAGCATGAAGTTCTAACAACACCATCAACATCCAGCATGAAGTTCTAACATCATCAACCTCCAGCATGAAGTTCTAACAACACCATCAACATCCAGCATGAAGTTCTAACAACACCATCAACATCCAGCATGAAGTTCCCACACAAACCTCCAGCATGAAGTTCTAACAACACCATCAACATCCAGCATGAAGTTCTAACACCATCAACCTCCAGAATGAAGTTCTAACAACACCATCAACATCCAGCATGAAGTTCTAACAACATCATCATCCAGCATGAAGTTCTAACACCATCAACATCCAGCATGAAGGTCTGACAACACCATCATCATCCAGCATGAAGTTCCCACACAAACCTCCAGCATGAAGTTCTAAAAAGCACAGGTTTTCTCAGACTCACCACCGGAGTGACTCAGCATCACTGTTCAGATGTTTCCCCAGGCTCACCTCACCTCCTGGATGTCTCTACATTGTGACTCAGATGTTTCCCAGGCTCACAATCAGAATGACTCTACATTACGACTCGGATGATTCCCAGTCTCACTGCTGAAGTGACCACATCACGACTAAAATATTTCCCAGGCCTACTGCCAGACTGATTTCACCCCACTGTTCAGATGTTTCCCAAGCTCACTGCAGAACCTTATAAACATCATGGCCCAGACTATTCCACGGCCTGCCGTCCAAACGATTCTGCATCATGGCTGGGATGTTTCCTGGGCTGGGGATCTCTCTAACCCTAATATAGGGGTCTTTATATTGCGGGTTGGAGCCCTGGAGTGCCCTTGATGGTTTTAAGGGTTTTGAGAGGGACTTTTCCTGCGTATAAGGTCTCTGTCTGAGCCCGTTAACGGGGGGTCTTGTTTTGTGTGGATTGCATTTTGTTGCTCTTGCCAAGATTAGTTTGGCGAGCTGTTGTTGGGAGACTTTCGCACTATAGAGCGACTATCAGCCAATCATATTGACCATATCATAAAACATCATCAAGCAATTCCAAACTTTTGAACAGAAACTTGTATGGCTGAAAGAAAAGCCCTTCAGTCGTCCATCACATCCCTTCAGATTACTGCTCACACATTAACAGACACACAACTAATGCACAGGACTGAGGCAGATGGTTGGAAAGGGAGCCAGGAGAGGGAGGGTAACACTCCGTCCGCCCCTTTAAGGAAGCCGGAATGGGGCAGAAGTGCAGTCCAGCTCCTGAGCCACACTGGCACAGCACCCATTGGCCCAGCGTCCTCGTCCCAGATGTCTTGCTGTTGGGGCCGGAGTGTGTAATGCACTCGAGTGTGTAGAGTCCACACAGGCACCACCTGGCCCACTGCAACACCCCCCTGACCCTTCACCTTACATTCAGTTGGAGCGGGCTGCCTTCACGGTTTACAGGGAAACTCCAACACATTTCCAAACTTTCTGCATAAGTAAGCGGTTGAGGGGGTAAACAAACACATTCAGAGTGGGCTTTTTTCAGATTTCCCACTTTTTTACCATCATATAACACTCAGATAGGTTTACTGGTGGGTTTGGATAGTTAATAAAGTGGCCAGATCTGTGTGGTAGGAGTCATGGAGACACATGGTTATATTCACCACCACCACCACCACTGTGGGCAAATCCAATACACACCAAACATCTCAGGCTCACAGCAGGAGTTTATCTACATCGTGGCCTAGACGATTCCACGGCTTGCCGCCTAAATGATTGCACATGGCTGGGACGTTTCCTAGGCTAGCTACAATACAGAGGTCTCTATATTGTGGCTTGGAGCTTTGGAGTGGCTGTACTTCCAATCATATTAAGAGATCAATTATATTACATAAAATATAAATTATTTAAAAGCATCAAATATAAAAAAACATACAATTAAATAGAGCAATCACACAATACAGCACAGTAATACAATACAATAATTACACTAATAACAATAAATAGAATAAATATAAATAAATAAAAATAATAAAGAAATGTATGTATGTATATATATATATATATATATATATATATAATTCAATTAGAAGGGCTACACAATAACTGCTTAGTTATGTTAGTTATGTTATTATGGTTGCAGCATTAGACTTCAGACCAATCAGAAATCTGTCTTTGACCATGTTCTACTAATGATACACCAGTACGTAGTATGTATGTTCAATATATCAATATATCAATATACAGTGTATTTATATTCATATATATATATATATATATATATATATATATATATATATATATATATATATATATATATACACATTTCTTTATTATTTTTAATGATTTATATTTATTCTATTTATTGTTATTAGTGTAATTATTGTATTGTATTACTGTGCTGTATTGTGTGATTGCTACTGGCTGCTAATCAATGTCAAATGGCAAAACCCCTGTATTTCTAAAACAGCAATTTTACAGGAGAAGGAAAAAAAACCTTCTAAACTTTCAATGGAAGTCAAACTTAAAAGACATTATTCCAAGTATTCCAATGTGGAACATTTCTATTGGTCCTTTAAGGCACCATTACCGGACATTATTCCCTGTCCACAGACGTAAGGACAGTTTAACAGTCCTCTAAGAACGGCCCTCCCGAATACTGGTCACTTCCGTGTATTGCGCATTTTTCCGCAATTGATGATTTGAAGAAAAAATATAAACTCTCGCCTTTTAAATTTAAATTTATTCCAAAAAAATAATATAATAAATAAATAAATACATAAATCACATCTGAAAAAACAATATTTAAACATCGCCATCGCTACAACCAGAAAGTCTGATTATAGAAGCGGATACTGAAAATAAAGGCATTTTACTGAACAAATTAATCAGCAGCTCATCTGATCTACACTGTGAGGCTGGATTATTTATACTAACTAAAAGATCAGATCTGATCTGATCAGGATTAACAGACTCGGGTCAAATGGGGGGCAAAATAACTGGATCAGGACTTCTCTGACCACAGTTAGTTCAGACCTCGCAACTTGGCTGAGAGGCTTAAGAGCCAATACCTCGATAACAGCACTTTGAGAGCATCTTAGGGCACAGCTAAAGTCTATTATATTGAGAGCGGACTAATCAGTCGATTATTAAAACAAATAATCAATTAATCGGAAAATAAATCGCTCAATTACTAATAACTCTTACGTAGGGATCAGCTTTTTTGTTGACACGAGGGCGGGGACCTTATCAATAACTGGCAGGCTGATTGGCTCTTTTTGTTGACAGGCGGGACCTTATCCGTAACCAGCAAGCTGATTGGCTCTTTTTTTGTTCATAAGCTGGACCTCATCAACAACTGGCAAGCTGACTGGCTCTTTTTGTTGATGGGTGTTTTAGTGGCCGTATTGCCTTACTGCTCCGTTCTTGTGACAGACAACTGCTCAGGAAATGCCGCTCTAAACCCAGATTAAGGGAATTATTACTGTAACCAGTAACAGCAGCAGTTGAACTGTATTCCACACTGTTATGGTTAAACTTTGGGGATTAATCTGTGGTTCACCTGCGCCCCGACCGTTCCTAGTAAGACCATGAAACACGCATGATGACACCACCAGCTACTTTTAAAACGTCTTTTTTTGGTTGTAAGTACATTATCACGACCTCCGCCACCGTCACCATGCTTGTCACTGTCAGAAACCTTCAACTCTGAACTGCCCTCTAGTGGATGTATTGTTTAACGTCTACGTGGGCAGGTTTTCGTGAGGAAATTGATCCTTATATAATGCATAAATAAAAAAAGGCCTTACATGTGACGTGTAGCAACGGCCAAAATCATTGTTTTCAAACAAGATGCACAACTATGTGATTCTGGATACTGCACCAAGTGCACCAAGAGAGAATTATGAGCCACTCCCCCGAACAAGCCCAGAATTGGTCCACGGTACGGACTTGTGCATTTGGGACAAGTGTGAAGACACCCTTAATCCTGTCCTGTATGAAACTGCTGCATCAATGAAATTAGGGATGCACCGATCCAATATTAGGATCGCATACTGGCCCCGATTTTAACAAAGTTAACTGGGTATCAGATAAATAGGCCGATCCATGGAACCAATCCTTTCACTTTAATTAGTTGGTGTGAGACGGCACTAAATGTGCAAATAAATAAACGACAAATGAGAATTTACTTTATAATTTATTTTATAATTTAACATTTATATCTGTGTTAATTTATTATATTATATAAAGTAATGTTGAAGTCAATCCTGATGCCTTAAGTCTCTCCCACATGATGAGCTATACGGTTTATTAATTCAGCAATGGTATCGGACTGGAATCGGGTATCGACCGATATGCAAAGTTTACATATTGGTATCGGAACTGAAAAAGCCGGATCGGTGCGCAGTCTATGTAACTTCATGATATGTCACTGAAAACATGAAGTAATTGGGGTTTGGGTAGCAAATCTGACTATACACCCATTACCATGATTAGTTACAATGTTATTATTGCCATATTTTGGTTATTACCCTGACCAACGGCATGATTCCCTAAAACAAGGCCTGATTAGCCCTGGGTTTAGGATAGCACGGTACGGGAAATGAAGAATCGCAATCACTCGTAATCGATAGTAGTATTTTAAGGCGGCACTACTGTGGCTTTTTGACTTTTCCAACTTATTAAAATGAGGGAAACTAAAAAAAAAACAAAAAAAAGGTATATTAGCAAACCCCTACCAGCTAAACCAAAGCTTGGGCTGAAATGCATACACAAAAAGGACTCGGACAGAGAAGGGTCCGCACCCATACAATTACATCATGAAATTTACACTCAGAGGTCAATGCTGAGCCCAAAGACAATGGTCATCAAATCCTCAACAACACAGCTGCTTATCAGTGTAGAGTTACCAGAGCCCGATACTGGTAAAACAGGGCAGTGGAGGGCAGTACAGGGCAGTACAGACCGGTCACACAAAGTTATCAATCCGGCAGAATAACTCCAGGAAAGTTAATATAGGAAGGCTGTCAGCGAGAACTGCTTGTACACTTTCCAGAAAGGCAAAACTTCAGCAGACTCTGGAGAGGTGGTGCACTGTTCTACTGTGCAGCAACACCTGCAACCACGTAAAGCAGAACACTGGAGACCACTTTTTTTAATGTGACCTCTAAAAAATATTAAATAATAATAATAATAATAATAAGTTTATCCATCAATAAACGTGTGTAGTTATCAAAAGAAGCTGGGACTACGACTGAGATTCTCTATGAGAACCACTGATCAGAAAGGGCAAAGCCATATTTTACCATAATCAATAATCATTCATTGGGGGTTGGGGGTGGGGTCAGACCATCTGCATGTGGACAAGGCCTCCTCAGTGAAGATTCCCACGACCCTGCTGCCTCCTGACCCCTCCAACACATTCTCACCCCTCTAACTCATCCTTCCCAGCTTTGATATTATTTTAGATATTAAGCCAAAATGAATTTAGCTCAATAATACCAAGGACTAGCCTCGGTTCCTGCACCCTGGCTGACCACACCAGCCTCCTAGATACATGCCCTACCCCAACCAACCGAAAATATCCAAAAATGACATTTTGCACTAAAAGCCCCCCAAACCAGGCGTTAACTTACCAGCGCCAGATGCTCCTGGCTCCATCCCATCCACTTAGGCGCGCCGTCTCAACGCAAGCCCCGGGGCTCCACCACCACGGCCCTGCCTCTACAGCCTGCTTCCCTCGCCGTGGAAAGCGTCTCTTTCCTGGCTAAAAAATAAAGAAACCCACCCCCCACTCCTCTGCCCCTTTTGCCCCCCCCTGCCCCCTACCCCTGCTGGAAGCCCACCCCCAGTCCCCCCGAGTCCTCCCCCAACTCCTGGACCCCGCAGAGCCGGGGAGACAATAGCAGCTCAGCCCGTGCTGCTGCTGCTGCTGCTGCTGCTGCTGCTGCTCCTCCTCTTTCCCGCGGGGTCTGGCGGCGGCAGCGGCAGCGGCGCCAAGCCGGGACTCAGTGCTCCAAGTCCCGCCTGGACGGATTCCGCTCCTCGGTGTGGTTTTGGTTCTCTCCCCCCTCTCTTTCTTATCGGCTCTCTCTCTCCCTCCCTCTCTCGGCGTGTTTGGGTCCTGCTCACCGTTCAAGCAGGATTCTCCAGTGCAGGAGCTTTCCCCCCAAAAAAAAAAAAAAACCACCACGGACAACCGAGGAGAGAGGGCCGCCTTCTTCGCCTCCTCCTCCCGCTCACACCGCCTCCCGTGCGGGCAGCTGTTTTGTGCGGCCGCCCTCTAGCGAGCGGTGGAAGAGGGAGGTTCAGCTCACTGCATGACCGTTGAACTCTATCACCTTTTCATGTTGTGTTTTCCCCTGAAGCCACAAAGTAGAGCATGCAAAAGTTTTGGCACCCCTTTTTTTTAACATTTAGTGTATTATTTTTGTATAAGAGTGAAAAAAGGACAGGAGCACCATGCAAAAGTTTGAGCACACCCAGAGATTCGCCGAGGATGGTATGGCTTGTTCACGGTCATC